>NC_061122.1:166646447-166788843 GCF_002878395.1 Capsicum annuum
TCACTTCTTTTATCCAATCAGTTTTCTTTCTTATTTTATTAATAACTATTTTTGTTCTTACCTTTAGTTTACATGGTGTTGTAAACCACTAGTGTGTTCTAGTTATTATATGTGGGTATAATTTATCTAAAAATGACATTCCTAAAAACATATCTTTTGATGTTAGTTCATAATTATAGATTTCTTCTATTGTTAATATCTTATCCCATACTTGTATTTTTACATTTCTAGCTTTGTAAGTAATTAAGCTTCCTTCATTATTAAATCCTCTATCTACTATTGGTGTTTTTAATTTATCCATTTACTATTTGGTAAATAATTATATCTACAAAAATTGGCTTCTGCTCCTGTATCTATCATAGGCGTATAATATTTGTTACAATATCCTTCTACTATTATCTTTATTAATACATATATTTTCATATCATGTCAAAGTTCTTTTTATTAATAATTTTTCTTTATTATATGGTATGGTTAATGTGTATGTCCTATATTGTATGGCTTTACTTGTTCTAACCATTTTAATTCTAATATTATGTCTGCTTTTTGCATATCTTCTTTTATTTCAAATTCTATTTTTATTTTTCTAACTCCTAATATTATTTCTTTTCTCTGCTGTATCCTTAATAGTTATTAAACTTCTTGGTATATCTGGGCATATATTACTATTAGATTTTATTTCTTCATTTTTTATTAAATATTTTGCTATATAATTTTCTTCTTGTCCTGTATTTAGGAGTATTAAATATTTTTTTTCATTTAATGTTCCCGTTATATAATATTGATTTAAATTAACTTTTGAAGTTATTTCATAGTTTGTTCTTTTTGATGATCCTGATGATTCTGGTTTTTCAAAAGCTATTCTTTTTGCTGTACTTGTTCTATTATTTATTATTTCTAAATCTTCTTCTATATCTATGTATTTGTAACTATAATCATTATTATTAATTGTTTTTACAAATTGTTCAGAAGGACTTTCTATTTGTATTTTATTAATTTTTTTTTTTGTTATTTTATGTTTTGTTGTTAATACATATAGATTTTTACATCTTGCTGTAAATATTTTACTTCCTAGGTTAGTTCTATTCCTGATATTTTTCAATATAATACTAATAATTTATCTATGTTTTTATCTGTTATTGCTACTGAATAATTCGCATTTATTATATATTTAAATTTTTGGTATATTAAATTTCCTTTTATGATAGTTATTATACTTTTTTCTATAGGTTTTATAATTCTATTATCTACTAAATATAATTCTTTTGGTGTATCTATTCCTTTTCTAACACAAGCTTTTATTAATATCTCTGTTCCTCCAAGGTGTATATATTTTATTGGGTCTTTACTTTTTATATCATTTATTTCTTTATTAATTATTCTTTTTGTTACTAGTGATATACCAACTCTTTTTTTTTTTTTTCATATCTACAGTCTATTAGATGTTCTTTTTGACTTACTACATACTATTCTTCTTTTCTTTTACTAAATATGTTTTTTATTGTTGGCATTTTAAATATTTTTTCTACACTTAAATCTAGTTCTTTTTCTTTTATTTCATCAAATATATTATTATTAAATATTATTTTTTGATCTATTCCTTCTTCATATAAATATTCTTCCTTTGTTATTATTTTTATATCTTCTTCAGTTATTTGATTCATTTTTATATCTTCTTCAGTCATTTGATTCATCGGATTTACTATCTATTTTATTATCTATTTCATTTTCCGAAATTTCATATATACTATCGTTACTTTCTAATTCGTAATCTATATAATCAATTTGCATATATTCTGTATTTTCTATCTTTATTTCTGATATTTGTTTCTTTTTTGGGTTTTTAGGCATTTTACAATCTCTAGCTAAATGTCCTAGTTTTCCACAATCATAACAAGTACATTCTTTTAAAGATTTTTTTTCCTATGTGGCCTTTTATGTTTATAATTTTTTACATAATATATTTTTCTTGGTTTCTTATATTTTAATTTTAATTTTTATATTTCTTATATTTCTTATGTCTTTTTCTTTTCTTATAATATCTTTCTTCACATCCAAATTGAGGTGCTATTTTATCTTTGCAACATGCTAAATTTCTTATTAATGTTTTTTCCATTTTTATTTCTTCTCTAAATTTTTCACATAGATTTCTATACCATTGTGGTAAAAATTTTATTCTTGCTCCTAGGGTATCTACTATGTTTGCTTCATCCCAACTCTTTATTATTTTTGAACTAAATGGTTCAGGTAATTTACTAAAATATAATCTTCTTACTTCTTTACTTTCTTCTGTATTATATGTTCCTTTATAGCAATATCCTTTAAATACGCACGTATACTCATCTATATTGCACATATTACATATTGCTAGTTTTAACATTAAATTTTTATTTATATCTTTTTCTTTATTTTGTTCTTCTTCTTTTTCTGTTGCCATACTGCTAAATTCATCTCTTATAACCATTTCAAATTTTTTCAATGTGTCTATAGGTGTTAGTTTAGTTATTGTTGTTCCTTCCATTTTTTATCATCTCTTAATACCTTTCTACTTTCTTCAGTTAAATTTAAAAATCATAATTTTTTTGTTCCTATTAGTGTTCTTTCTATATGTTCTGGTGTATTTATTGCATTTATACCATTGTCTAATGATTGTTTTGCTATATATCTTATCCATAGTTGTATCATTTTATCTACATTTATTACACAGTCTAAGTCTAAGAAGTTATAATTTTTACTAAGAAGTTATAATTTTTATTAATTATCTGTTTTGGTATCCATTTATTATATTCATTTTTTAGGTTAAACTTTTTAAACTTATCTCTATAATGATATGTAGGTTTTCTTATTTCTAATGTACTAGGTATTATATTTTCATTGTTTTCTTTATCAAGAGTATTTATTTCCGTGTTTATATTTTCTAAGTTTTCTTTATTAATTACTTCTTGTTTTTCATTTATTTCTAATTTTTCTATATTTTTAAAATTTTCTATATATGTTTCACTGTCTTCCGAATCATGATTATTTGTTTCTTCAACATCTATTGTATTTATTTCTATTTCATTAGTTTTTAATTCTTTATTTACTTCTTCTAATTTTTCTTTAAATTGATTTATCTCAATTAATTATTTTTGTTCTTTATCTTTTTCTTTTTGTCCCTTTTCATACAGATCTTTTAGAATTTGTTATTCTTTTTCTAATTCAGCAATCCTACTATTTTTAATTTCCTCTATTTTTCATATTTATTCTGTAGTATGTTGTTTTATTTGATCTATTTCTTTTTTCCTATCTATTTCTTCATTTTCTTTTGCTATTCTTACCATAGCTGTTAATTTATCTTCAAATTTTAATCCTTTTTTTTCAAACATTAAATATAAATGTTCACCTATTTTCTTATATCTTTTTCCTAAATTGGAAAATACTATTCTTATTTTTAATCCTTCATGGTTTTCATATGTTTTAGTTCTTTATATTTTTAAAATTTTGTTATATTAGTCATCTTTACAATATTTATAATATTTTGGTTGATACCTGTAATACCCCATATTTTCGTGCTGGAATTCGAACCGTCGTTCTTGCGCGTCTAAGCTCTAACAAGTGATTCTCACATGAATACAAGTTGCATGATCATTATCCTAGTCTATGGAGTAGTTTAGAGGTGAAAAATGTTCATAGCAATGACCTAGAACAAAGTTGAGCTAAGACCAATTGATTCATCCAAAGTTTGACATTCGATTCTACAAGGATCAACTTCAAATGTGAATATCTCTTAATATACATGGAATTTTTCATCCCAACACCTATCAAATTGTAGATAATTGAATTAGATTTCCAACGATACCAATTTTATCAAAATTCGACAATCGAGCAAGGAGTTATGGCTTTGCGAAGTAGAGTGCGTCGCCTAACCAATCGCACATGGCTACTGGAATAGGTGTGCGATAAGAAATGCGGCGCATACTTAAATGTGTGCGATAAGCAATATGCCACATACCTCACTTCCAAGTGCCAAAAAACACCCCTATATATGTCTAGAACACGGGATTAAACTCCCATAACATCAAAATAAATTTACTTTCTCTCAAAAATTTACCAAGAATATTCATTAGGGTTTCAACCTAAAAATTCAAATATCTTAAGATTCAACCATGAGTTTTCAATAATTCTTCGAGATTCGGAATTCCCATTTCGGGGGCTACAAGAAACACTCATTATTTTCACGAATAGAGTCCCAAGGTCAAGAGTTCATTCAAAGCTTCAAGTTTAAGGTAAGTAGGGTTTTTCAACAAGAACATCCTTTCGTTCGTGTGCCCAAAATTTGTATTATTTTACAAAGATATATGATTTTACATGCTTTGATATAAATTTGAGATAGAAACTATTATCCTACGTTCTTGTTCAAAAGACTATTATATTTTTATGATGTCTTAAAGATAAATTCCTTGAGTTTTGATGTTAATATCATGTTTGAAGTTGAATCTCCAGATTTTCATATGAATTATATATGTTTGCTACATAAAGTGTGAATCTTGAAATATTTTGCTCAAGTATTGATATATGGGTTTTGAACCCTATTTGAGAATTATGATTTTTGTGAAAGTAATGTGTTATGCACACCTTGAGATTTGAATGATTTGACCTTTTGGTCTTGAAAGAGTTATTTTTAAACTCGAATGAGAAAAGAAATCCATATTTTGATTTATTATGAAAAAGGGGTAGCATAATGGCTCCCGTTGTGAATTACTGAATTATTTTGTAGTAGATTTTCTTTGAAATGATCTGAGCTAAGTCCGAGAGTAGTCTTTAGCACCGAGTGGGAGGTATAGCTGTGTTGGTACTTCCCTAGAACTATGTACCCCCGTAGGAGCCGGAATTGAGGCTGATTATATATAGTGATCACAAGTTTTTGGATTTAATACTTATAGTCCTACTCCGATGGCAAGGATAAGATGGCTCTCCCCAACGTGGGTTATACGTTGGACTCCATGTGGCTCACATGGTTTATGTCGATTATGAGATCTTCCAATATGCGTGTGTGTATTCTCCTCTCTAATATAAAAAGTCTTATTCTTCTATCTGAGGTGAAATATAATTGCTTGAAAGATTGAGTTTGAGAAAGTCATTATTTTCAAAATATTTAATGAACATATATTCCAAAGAGAATTTTTATGAGATTTGATTGCTTTGATGATTTGGAATCGAGATGGAAGTGAATTGAGATTTATTATGATGACTCACATGTTTCACATGATATATTTTACTCTCTTATGATTATGATGATTTTAATTCGAGTTAAGTGAGTCATTTATATCAGCATGCATGATTTTATAAACTGAGATGATAGTAAGATATTATTTTATATATGCATTGCACCCCCATATGCTCGGTATATTTCCATGGTACTGAACCATATATTCGTATGTGGGCTATATTTTCTTGAAATATAGGTACAAGGTATAGTATGCACCTTCAGTCCAGTCAGTTCGTGGTATCCAGTCAGCAAGTGATGAGTCCTTTTGATTCAAGGGCTTGAGTTAGTTATATAGTTCGAGAAGTGTTGTATTTTCTTTATTCAATCGTATTGAGTTGGGTACATCGGGATTCATGACTCGGCTACCTATAGTCAGTACTAGTAGAGGCTTCATAGACAGTTAGTAGAAGTTGATGTATTTCATTTCAATTTTGGTTGTAAAAGTAGAGTTGTAATCTTGTAAATTCAGTTTTGTATCTATCATATTCAAAAAAGAGTTATTTTCCGTAAATTTGTATAGATTTATACTTTTAATTCAGTTGCTTATGAGTTATGCCAAAAGAAGGGTTAGCTTGGGGTCACTTGTGACCCTAAGCACCGTGTGACATCTCGGGACGTAATTTTGGGGTGTTACAAACTTGGTATCAAAGCACAGAGTTCAAGTGTCCTAGGGTATATATGAAGCTGTGTCAAGTAGAGTCTTGCAGAACGGTACAGAGACATCGATACTTTTCTTCGAGAGGCTACAGGGCATTTAGAAAATGTCTCCATTCTTTCAAGTCTTAAATTATATTATAGAAAAGTTCTCCAAGAAACGTATATAGATTCTCATCTTACTCTAGTCAGGCCATCTCTTCCTTATTTCTAAGGTATCAGAAATAGTTGAGCTTCATTCTCTATAGATAGTTATGGGACTGTAAGAGAGCTAGAAAGTATCCTGTCAGTACTTTTGAGTTCCAAAAACTGAAGTGCTTTATCAGGCCTGTAGAAATCGTGCACAAAGCTTGAGTCAGATGTGCTTTCAAATTTCTCCTCATAATACATAATGATAATCTATACTTCTCTATCTGTGTTCTTGAAGTAACATGTTCGACAAGTTCCAGTTCCTCCCCAGATAATGCTTTTATAATTGCTAGCAGAAGTTTTAGAAGTTTCATAAAGTGGCTTGAGAGGAGCCTTCCAGTGTGTTATAAGTCCATCAAATTTAAAGTTATACCCTTGTTCTTATGAGTTATTTAATTAAGACAAGTAAGATGTATTCTTAGATAGTTGAATGTTGTGTGACAAGTTTCTATCTCTTGTATTATATAATCTTGTTATCATTATGTTTGTGAAAAATTAAAGTTTAGTGAAGCCGTGTGAGGCCTATTTTGATTCACTAGCATAGTTGCTTTGTTATTCATATGATTTTCTTAATCAAAACACAAAATCAAAGTCTAGTGAAGCCGTGTGAGGCCTATTTCGATTCACTAGCAACTTGTTGTTTATCTTGTTGTTCTGGTCTTAGTTGAAAGTATGGGTTTCTGTGTAGTGACAGAAGTAGTGATGTTTAGTTGAAAGTCTTCTGTTAGTTAAACTTGTGGGTTTAGAAGTGTAGTGGCATGAATGGTGGTAAGGGCGATTTATTGAATATGTATAGCTGAATTTTTGCTTGTGCTTGAATTAGTAATGAAGTGATATAACCTTTTTTGTTAGTTTAGTGAAGTTAGAGAAGGAAATTATTAGTTAAGGTAGATTGTTGTTTGCTTGAATTATGAAAATAGTTATTTATGGTATTTGTTGTGCTAGGAAAGGATAGGTTTTGATGGAAGTACTTGGTGGTTGAGTATTGTTAATTTAGGCTTTCCTGAGATTGCAAGAGGAAGTTTAGTTGAAATTTATAGAGCTGTAAAAGTAATTTAGGTGTGAAGATGGATAAATAGTAATGATGTGAAGAAGGAGGATGTGTTAACAAATTATGAATAAGATAGGCCATATGATTATGATCGATTGTCATTGTGTACTAGTTTTTCTTAATGCTATGTTCTATAGTTTTGAAATGAAAATTGTGTGTGAGATTGGGTTGTAAATCATGTTTAGCTCTAGACATTAAGTTTGAACAGTTGATGGTTCGATTGTTCATTCTAGTTATATAGAGGTGATCTAGTAGGCCTAAATAGCGTATGCAAGAGTATAAGATCATGTGTTCGTAATTAAGTATGGTGTAGAGGTGTGCCCAAGGTGCTATGGGACTGCATTATTTTTTGAGGATTATTGCATATTTTGTGGTTAGTAGTAATGTTGAGTTTCTAGGTGGAGAAAGGCTAGTTAGATAATTTATGATGTTCTTGATAGCTAAGTTAAGAAGTTATGATTGAAGATGTTGAGCCTGTTTAGTATGATTATTATTCTCATGGTTTGGAAAAAAATTAAGAATAGAGGTGTGATCTTGGTAGGTTATGATTATGTGATTAGAGATGTTGGTATGGTTGCAAATGAGAGTGTAAGTCTTTGATGATGATTATTGAAGCTAGTAATTAAAGATGGCATATGGATGGGTTGTTCAAGAATGAAGTCGGTAAGTTCAAAATTAGTTTATTCTTGTGAGTTTAGCATTTATGTGTAGATAATAGAATGATAAAATTATGGCTTAATCTCGAGAATATGTGGAGTATGCCTTTAGGGGTATTTGCCTTAAAGTTATATGTGGTTTTTATGATAGGCTTGAATGTCATGTTAGGTGTAAGATGTTGTATGCAATATGCACTAGTGAATCCATATCAAGAGTTTTAAATTAGTCATTGAAGTGGTAAGGCATGTTATGCTGAGCTCTAAGAAGATATAGAATATTTAACCTTATGGTTTAGACTAGTATTGTGGTTTGGCATATTGTATCTTGTGATTTAGTGTTAGGCTTGATCATGGTGAAAGGACTTAGTTTAGTTTAGACCTTAGTAGAAAGATTTCACAGTGCCAATATGAGAATTATAAGTTGAATCAAATGAGTATGGTATTTAAGGGGAATAGTATAGTTGAGAGAGCATTTGAGAAGTGATGCTAAGCTTGAAAGTAAGAAGTTGTGTTGCCTACGGCCTAGCAATCCTATCTTAGTTTACGAGTTATATAATTATATTCCATGCTATAGATTTATAAGAATGTTGTAATTCCTTATCCAAATGTCTTGTTCAGAGCAGCCTAAAATTCTTTGCTCCCTAATGTCAATAGAATTTCGTAGAAAAGTCTTGAAGAAATACTCCATTTGAGTATGGGTAGTCAGTATGATCCAGTCCATATAGCCTGTAATCTAGTTTAGCAAGCAAGGAGATAAGCTCCTATAGATTCTTAATTTTCCAGCTAGTCTTACTATCCGCAGTCTTATACGTATGTACATTCCAAGAGGCAATGTGTTTGTATCCAATTAAATTATGAATTTAGCTCAGTTCATGCATCAGTTTCAGTTTCAGATATTAAGTCATGATTCAGTTCGTAAGTATGTTGTGTAGTATGACAGTCTCTTCCTAGTATTCTCATCAAATTATTATCATTCGGGGACGAACGATCCCAAGAGGGGGATGTTGTAATACCCCGAGTTTTCATGTCATAAACCTCTCATCCTTTCTCATGAGATCAGATCCAGTGCAAAGTCATGGTTACTCATAAGTTGACACTGTCGTTTCTATCTTAGCCATATAATTATTTTTCTTGAGGATTCACGCACTTGCAGACCAGTTCAGTAGCTCATTATTCTTGAGATCCAGTGATTCAGTTCTATTAGTTACACATGATGGCTTGAATACTAAGATTACTCTGTGTTTCAGGTTAATTATCCACATCCGAGGACGAATGTTCCCAAGGGGGAGATAATGTAATACCCTGTATTTTCGTGCTGGAATTCTAATCGTCGTTCCTGTGCGTCTAAGCTCTAATCCAAGTGATTCTCACATGAATACAAGTTGCATGATCATTATCCTAGTCTATGGAGTAGTTTAGAGGTGAAAAATGTTCATAGCAATGACCTTGAACAAAGTTGAGCTAAGACCAATTGATTCATCCAAAGTTTGACATTCGATTATACAAGAGTCAACTTGAAACGTGTATATCTCTTAATATAAATGGAATTTTTCATCCCAACACCTATCAAATTGTAGATAATTGAATTAGCTTTCCAACAATACCAATTTTATCAAAATCCGACACCCGAGCAAGGAGTTATGGCTTTGCGAAGTAAAGTGCGTCGCCTAACCAATCGCACATGGCTACTGGAATAGGTGTGCGATAAGCAATGTGGCGCATACTTAAATGTGTGAGATAAGCAATGCGGCGCATACTTAAATATGTGCAATAAGCAATGCGGAGCATACTTAAATGTGTGTGATAAGCAATGCGCCGCATACCTCACTTCCAAGTGCCAAAAAACACCCCTATATATGTCTATAACATGGGATTAAACTCCCATAACACCAAAATAAGTTTACTTTCTCCCAAAATCACCAAGAACATTTATTAGGGTTTTAACCTAAAAATTCAAATATCTCAAGATTCAACCATGAGTTTTTAATAATTCTTTGAGATTCGGAATCCCTATTTCGAGGGCTACAAGAAACACTCATTATTTTCACAAATACAGTCTCAAGGTCAAGAGTTCATTCAAAGCTTCAAGTTTAAGGTATGTGAGGTTTTTCAACAAGAACATCCTTTCGTTCTTGTGCCCAAAAGTTGTATTATTTTACAAAGATATATGATTTTACATGCTTTGATATGAATTTGAGATAGAAACTATTATCCTACGTTCTTGTTCAAAAGACTATTATATTTTTATGATATCTTGAAGATAAATTCCTTGAGTTTTGATGTTAATATCATGTTTGAAGTTGAATCTCCAGATTTTCATATGAATTATACATGTTTGCTACATAAAGTGTGAATCTTGAAATATTTTGCTCAAGTATTGATATATGGGTGTTGAACCCTATTTGAGAATTATGATTTTTGTGAAAGTAATGTGTTATGCACACCTTGAGATTTGAATGATTTGACCTTTTGATCTTGAAAGAGTTATTTTTGAACTCGAATGAGAAAAGAAATTCACATTTTGATTTATTATGAAAAGGGGGTAGCATGATGGGTCCCGGTTTGAATTACTGAATTATTTTATGGTGGATTTTCTTTGAAAAGATTTGAGCTAAGTTCGGGAGTAGTCTTTAGCTCCGAGTGAGAGGTATAGCTTTGTTGGTACTTTCCTAGAACAACGTGCCCCCGTAGGAGCCGGAATTGAGGCTGATTATATATAGTGATCACTAGTTTTTGGATTTGATACTTATAGTCCTACTCCGATGGCAAGGATAGGACGGCTCTCCCCAACGTGGGTTGTACGTTGGACTCCATGTGTCTCACATGGTTTATGTCGGTTATGAGATCTCCCAATGTGTGTGTGTGTATTCTCCTATCTAATATGAAAATTCTTATTCTTCTATCTGAGGTGAAAATATAATTGCTTGAAAGATTGAGTTTGAGAAAGTCATTATTTTCGAAAGATTTAAAGACTATATATTCTAAAGAGAATTGTTTTGGATTTTGATTACTCTATATGTTTGAAACCAAGGAAGAAGTGAATTGAGAACTTATTGTAATGACTCACTTGTTTTACTTTACATGTATTATTCATCCATGATTTCGATGATTTAATTCGAGTTAAGTGAGTCATTTATATCAGCATGCATAATTTTATAAACTGAGATGATATAAGATATTATTTTATATATGCATTGCACCCCCATATTCTCGGTATGTTTCCATGGTACTGACCCACATATTCGTATGTGGGCTACATTTTCTCGAAATGTAGGTACAAGGTATAGTATGCACCTTCAGTCCAGTCAGTTCGTGGTATCCAGTCAGCAAGTGATGAGTCCTTTTGATTCAAGGGCTTGAGTTAGTTATATAGTTTGAGAAGTGTTGTATTTTCTTTATTCAGTCGTATTGAGTTGGGTTAGTCGGGAGTCATGACCCAACTACCTACAGTCAGTACTAGTAGAGGCTTCATAGACAGTTAGTAGAAGTTGATGTATTCCATTTCAGTTTTGGTTGTAAAAGCAGAGTTATAATCTTGTAAATTCAGTTTTGTATCTATCATATTCAGAAAAGAGTTATTTTTCATAAATTCGAATAGATTTATACTTTGAATTTAGTTGCTTATGAGTTATGCCAGTAGAAGGGTTAGCTTGGGGTCACTTGTGACCCTAAGCACCGTGTGACGTCTCGAGACCTAATTTCGGGGCGTTACAATACCAAAATTTGATTTTATCATAATTAGGTGGTATGTATCTCATTCTTCTAGATTTTAAATGAATTATTAATTTTGCCTCATTGCTAGATATTAAAGTAATTAAATAAGCTAATCTGTGGGGATTTTCTTTTGTTTTATTTAACTTCATATATTCTGGGTAGTAACTAGCTAAAATTTCTTTAATTTTTCTAAAAGCTTCTATATTTTTAAATGGTCTTCTAATTTTTAACAAATAAATAACAATTTAAATAATAATAGCTCATAATTAATAATTAAATTAACATTTATAATATTTTTCATAATTAAATTAACATTTCTCATAACTAAATTAACACATACCTACTTTTTTAAATAACGTAGCTCTGATACAAATTGTAGGGGGTGCGGATAACTTGCATGGATAACTAGTAGATAACTAGTACACTAGTTACCTATTAGTTATCCACGCAAATTACCCAAGTTATCTGCACCCCTTTACAATTGGTATCAGAGCTACGTTATTTAAAAAATGTACAAGTAGGTATGTGTTAATTTAGTTATGAGACAAGTAGGTATGTGTTAATTTAGTTATGAGAAATGTTAATTTAATTATGAAAAATGTTAGAAATATTAATTTAATTATTAATTATGAGCTATTAATATTTATGTTGATATTTATTTGCTAAAAAAGAGAAGACTATTTAAAAATATAGAAGCTTTTAGAAAAATTAAAGAAACTTTAACTAGTTACTACCCAGAATATACAAAGTTAAATAAAACAAAAGGAAACTCCCATAGATTAGCTTATTTAATTACTTTAATATCTAGCAATGAGACAAAATTAATAATTCATTTAAAATCTAGAAGAATGAGATATATACCACCTAATTATGATAAAATCTGATTTTGGTATCCACCAAAATATTTTAAATATTGTAAAGATGAATAATAAAGGAAAATTTCAAAAATATAAAGATCTAAAACAAATAATATCTGAAAAGCGGAGATAATTAAAAATAAGAAAAGAAAGACTACAATATAACATGATTGTAGGAGTATGCCAAATATCAATAAATGCACAAAAATAAAAAATATTATATTTAGAATCACAAATAGATAGTTTAGAATACATATATCAACATGATCTATACACCATCAAGTAGATAAAATGAACAATGAAGAATTAATAATAGATGAAAAAACATATGAAAACGATGGAGGATTAAAAATAAGAATAGTATTTTCCAATTTAGAAAGAAGATATAAGAAAATAGGTGAACATTTATATTTAATGTTTGAAAAAGAAAATTAAAATTAGAAGATAAATTAACAGCTATGGTAAGAATAACAAAAGAAAATGAAGAAATAGATAGAAAAAATAAATAGATCAAATAAAACAACAAATCACAGAAGAAATACGAAAAATAGAGGAAATTAAAAATAGTAGGATTGCTGAATTAGAAAAAGAATTACAAATTCTAAAAGATCTGTATGAAAAAAGACAAAAAGAAAAAGATAAAGAACAAAAATTATTAATTGAGATAAATCAATTTAAATAAAAATTAGAAAAGAAAATAAAGAATTAAAAACTAATGAAATAGAAATAAATAAAATAGATGATGAAGAAACAGATAATTATGATTCGGAAGATAGTGAAACATATACAGAAATCTTAACAAATATAGAAAAGTTAGAAATCAATGAAAATAAGAAGTAATTAATAAAGAAAACTTAGAAAATAAAAACACGGAAATAAATACTCTTGATAAAGAAAACGATGAAGATATAATACCTAGAACATCAGAAATAAGAAAACCTACATATCATTATAAAGATAAGTTTAAAAAATTTAACCTAAAAAATGAATATAATAAATGGACACCAAACAGATAATTAATAAAAAATTATAAGTTCTTAGACTTAGACTGTGTAATAGATGTAGATAAAACGATACAATTATGGATATGATATAAAGCAAAACAATTATTAGACAATGGTATAAATGCAATAGATACACCAGAATATATAGAAAAAACACTAATAGGAATATCAAAATTATGATTTTTAAATTTAACTGAAGCAAGTAAAAAGGTATTAAGAGATGATAAAAAAATGAACGGAACAACAGTAACTAAACTAACACCTATAGACATATTGATAAAATATGAAATGACTATAAGAGATGAATTTATTAGTATGGCAACAGAAGAAGAAGAAGAACAAAATAAAGAAAAAGATATAAATAAAAATTTAATGTTAAAACTAACAATATGTAATATGTGTTATATAAATGAGTATACGTGTGTATTTAAAGAATACTACTATAAAGTAACATATAATATAGAATGAAGTAAGGAAGTAAGAAGATTATATTTTAGTAAATTACCAGAACCATTTAGTTCAAAAATAATAAGGAGTTGGAATGAATCAAAAATAATAGATACCCTAGGAGCAAGAATAAAATTTTTACAACAATGGTATTGAAATCAATGTGAAAAATATGGAGAAGAAATAAAAATGGAAAAAACATTAATAAGAAATTTAGCATGTTGCAAAGATAAAATAGAACCTCAATTTGGATGTAAAGAAAGATATTATAAGAAAGCAAAAAGACATAGGAAATATAAGAAATACAAAAAATCAAAATATAAATATAAGAAACCAAGAAAAAGCATATAGGAAAAAGAAATCTATAAAAGAATGTACTTGTTACAATTGTGGAAAATTAGGACATTTAGCTAGAGATTGTAAAATGCCTAAAATCCAAAAAAGAAACAAATATCAGAAATAAAGATAGAAAATACAGAATATATGCAAATAGAATATATAGATTACGGATTAGAAAGTGACGATAGTATATATGAAATTTTGGAGAATGAAACAGATAATGAAATAGATAGTAAACCAGATGAATCAAATGACTGAAGAAAATATAAAATTGAAACAAATAACCGAAGAAGATATAAAAATAATAATAAGGAAGAATATTTAAATGAAGAAGGAACAGATTAAAAACTAATATTTGATAATAATATATTTGACGAAATAAAAAGAAAAGAACTAGATTTAAGTGTAGAAAAAATATTTAAAATTCCAATAATAAAAAACATATTTAGTAGACGAAAAGAAGAATACTACGTAGTAAGTCAAAAAGAACATGTAATAAACTGTAGATATGCAAAAGGAAGAGCTAGTATACCACTAGTAACAAAAAGAATAATTAATAAAGAAATAAACGATATAAAAAGTAAAGATCCAATAAAATATGTACACCTTGGAGGAACAGAAATATTAATAAAAGCATGTTTTAGAGAAGGAATAGATACATCAATAGAATTATATTTAGCAGATGATAGAATTATAAAACCTATAGAAAAAAGTATAATAACTGCCATAAAAGGAAATTTAATATACCAAAAATTTAAATTTATAATAAGTGTGAATTATTCAGTAGCACTAACCCCAGGAAGTAAAATATTTACAGCAAGATGTAAAAAAATCTATATGTATTAACAACAACACATAAAATAACGAAAAAAATAGAATTAATAAAATACAAATACAAAGTCCTTTCGAACAATTTGTAAAAAGAATTGATAACAATGATTATAGTTACAAAGACATAGATATAGAAGAAGATTTAGAAATAATAAATGATAGAATTAGTACAATAAAAAGAATAGCTTTTGAAACACCAGAATCATCAAAAAGAACAAACTATGAAATAACTTCAATAGTTATTTTAACTCAATATTATATAACGAGAACAATAAATGAAAAAGAATATTTAATACTCCTAAATACAGGACAAGAAGAAAATTATATAGCAAAATATTTAGTAAAAAATGAAGAAATAAAATCTAATAGTAATATATTCCTAGATCTACCAAGAAGCTTAATAACTATTAAGGATACAACAGAAAAAAGAAATAATAATAGGAATTAGAAAAATAAAAATAGAATTTGAAATAAAAGAAGATATGTAAAAAACAGATATAATATTAGGAATAAAATGGTTAGATCAAGTAAAACCATACAATATAGAACATACACAATTAACCATAACATATAATAAAGAAAAATTATTAATAAAAAGAACTTTGACATGATATGAAAATATATGTATTAATAAAGATAATAGTAGAAGGATATTACAACAGATATTATACGCCTATGATAGATACAAGAGCAGAAACCAATTTATGTAGATATAATTGTTTACCAAATCGTAAATGGGGAAAATTAAAAACACCAAGTAGTTAGAGGATTTAATAAAGGAAGCTTAATTACTTATAAAGATAGATATGTAAAAATACTAGTATGGGATGAGATATTAATAATAGAAGAAATCTATAATTATGAACTAACATAAAAAGACATGCTTTTAGGAATGCCATTTTTAGATAAATTATACCCACATATAATAACTAGAACACACTGGTGGTTTACAACACCATGTAAACAAAAGTTAAGAGCAAAAAGAGTTATTAATAAAATAAGAAAGAAACTGATTGGATAAAAGGAAGTGAAAGAATCACACAAAAATTGGAAAATATAGAAAATATTAAAGACACAATAGAATTAGTTATATTTTCAATAAATAAAGAAGAAATGACTATATTTTCAATAGATAAGGTAGAAATAATAAAGAAAAAATTAAGACAACTATACAGTGAAGATCCATTAAAAAGATGGCAAAAACATAAAACTACTGTGAAAATTGAGCTAATAGATAAAAATTGTATAATAACACAGAAACCATTAACATATAACTTTGATGACTTAAAAGATTTAAAATACATATAGATAAATTATTAGAAAAACAATATACACAAAAAAGTAATAGTAAACACAATAGTCCAGCATTTACAGTAAATAAACATAATGAACAAAAAAGAGGAAAAAGTAGAATGATTATTGATTATAGAAACCTAAATGCAAAAACTATGACAAATAATTATCCAATACCAAATAAAATATTAAAAATAAGACAAATACAAGGATATAATTACTTCAGTAAATTTGATTGTAAATCAGGATTTTACCATTTAAAATTAGGAGAAGAATCTAAAAAATTAACTGCATTTACAGTACCACAAGGATTTTACGAATGAAATGTGTTACTATTTGGATATAAAAATGCACCAGGTAGATACCAACACTTTATGCATAGTTATTTTAAATAACAACCTAATTGTATAGTATACATAGATTATATACTATTATATAAAAATAATAAAGAGGAATATTTAAAATTACTAGAACAATTTGCAGGTATAATAGAAAATTCAGGGATAAGTTTAAGTGAAAAGAAAGTCAAAATTATGAAAAATCAGATAGAGTTTTTAGGAATACAAATAGATAAAAGTGGAGTAAAAATGCAACAACATATACTACAAAAAATAATAAATTCAAAAGAAGAAGTAGATACAAAAAAAGAAATTACAATCATTTTTAGGATTAGTAAACCAAGTAAGAGAATATATACCAAAATTAGTAGAGAATCTAAATCCATTATAGAAAAAATTAAAAAAGGATATACAATATACTTACAATGAAGAAGATATAAAACAAGTTCAAAAAATAAAATCACTTTGTAAAGAAATACCAAAATTACAATTTCCAAATGAAAATAAAAAATTTACATATATAGTAGAAGCAGATGCAAGTGAATATAGTTACGGAGGAATACTTAAATATAAATATGAAGAATAAAAATTAGAACATCATTGTAGATACTACTCAGGCACGTTTATTGAAACAGAGATAAAATGGGAAATAAATTGAAAAGAATTATGTTCATTATATAAATGTTTATTAGCATTTGAGCCATATATTGTATATAATAAGTTTATTATACGAACAGATAATACACAGGTACGTTGGCGGTTAACAAAGAAAATACAAAATTCAGTTACAACGAAGGAGATTCGGAGACTAGTATTGGAAAAATTAAATTTTACATTTACAATTGAAGTAATTAGTACTAACAAAAATATTATTGCAGATTACATATCAAGACAAAGCTACACAGACTGATATAATAGAAGATGATGCTTTAGAAAAGATACTTTAAACCATAACTACACTTTCAATGAAAGTGGACTGTATGTGTAATGAAATAGAAAACCCATAACGTTTATCAATCTACAATTGAAGATACAAGCAAAGGAGTTAGTGGACAAAGATATCAGAACATGAACATGAATAAGATATTTGAAAAACCATTTATACCAAAAATACAAAAAGACCCCTTGTTCATACCCCCACAAACTACCACATATCAACAAAGGTTAAACCAAGATAGAAAAGCCTATAACCATATAACTTGAGCATACATAGAAAATATCCACAAAATACAAACTTATCTAAACCTTAACCCCAGAGCTACAAATATCCAAGAACCAAACACAAATTATATAACCCAAAAATTACAAGGTTACAACAAGTTAATCGCATTACCGAAAACTAACCCAAACTTAGTTAAAACTTATTTCAGTTCTGGATTATTAAATACCGTGTATACCCAATATGGAGATGAATTAACAGCTATACCAGAATTATATAGAGCATTCACCACCTATAAGAAAATAACCAAAGGAAATCCATTTTTTATAAAGTGTTATGCTGCACAAGCAGAGATATTATATGGCGAAATTAAACCAGTTATACAAGTTGTAAAAATAGGATTAACCAGAGATATGATTATACCAGAAGATATTGTTCAACAGCCAGAGATACCTAAAGTTGAGATACCTGATTTTTATGCAAATAAACGAATTATTGGAATATCTTCAATTGTTGGAAACCCTATATGGAGCTATTATTCAAGAGATCATCAAATGATTTATTCAAATTCAAGGGAACTACAACAGTCAGATATGGAAGAAGCTAGACAATGCATTTTGACACTACTCAATCCAGAAAAACAACCAACTGCAAGAGCAATTAGGAAGGGATTTATTTAAGAAGAATTATTAACAAGTTATTACAGAATGATAGGACACAAATATCCAGACCATTAATGTTTGAGATGTAATGGAGAAGATAATATTATCCTAGAAGTTTAACTAGAATAAAAGAAGATAAGAACAAAGAAAGACAGCTGAAAGATACACGACAAAAGATATAAAACAACACGGACCGATGGATAAATAAAGATAAGAAGACAAAGGCATTAAAGTTAAGAAAGCGACATATAACTTATCAAGCTAAGTTTTTAACATGTGAATTGTAAGAAAACGTAAATTATTTGTATAGTTTTTGACTTTTTGACAAAGCCATTATTAGTCTAGTATTAGGCATTAAATAGTTTTTTGTCTTTTTATACTTCAAGTCCTTTTACTTTTGAAAAGAAAGACTTTTTGTAAAAGTAGGAATAGTATATAGTTTACGTGTAAAGTAGGAATAGTAAATAGTTTACACGCTTTTCACCTTTTTAGAGATTATAAATATGTAAGCCATCCGGCTGAGTTAAGGCAAGACTTTCATGTGTTGAAAGCAATCCTTCTCTTTTGTACACAAAAAACTTTTGAATATTTAATAAAATTAGATATATTTCTAAGGAAAAGCTATGGATGAACAAAGCCCAGAATTATCAAATCTACCAGAACATGTATATTCATTTATAATTATGAATAGCTAAATTCATAAATTCCTAACAATCATAATATGATAAAATAAGTTCATGTTAGTTACTATATAGTAGAATTATTTGAAGAATAATGTTACAAAGTTTATTAGAAAAGAGGAAAAGAAGAAAAATTCCTAGGACTATGGCATCCTAAAGGTGAAATCGGTGAGGCAAGAAGACCGTGATAAGGGAGCAACCAGTGTAGAGGTATTGTTTAAGGGAAAAGTATCTAGACTACCATGCTAATAGTGACATAGTAACATAATTATTTAAGAATAATCTAGTACATAGTAGTCTAAAATGATCATATTTTGGTACGTATATGATTGAAAGGAATATTTTGAAATAGTATCAAATGAAAAATGAATAATTATTTATCTGATGAAATGGTAGAGAAATTTAAAATGCTTGTTTTGTATGTACTTAAGGATATAGAAATTGTAGATATAAGAAAAATCATATGGAAAAAAATATTTTATATATATTTTATGGCTAGAATAAATTACATACCACACATACCTACCTACTCTTACAAATACCTACATACCAAACCTATACATCAACCATGATAAATTATGTACATTTAGAATATTGGAAAATGGATATGAAAAATATACAATTAATAGAAAAACTAATGAAAAAAAATCTAGAAACAAATATATGAGAACTAAAGATATAAATTATATAGAATTCCTTAATGAAAAATATACAAGAATTATAAAGATTAAAACAAACAACCAGTAAATATTATGATAAAGTATCTAATAACCCATAAATCTAATTCCAAGTTGTTCAAGTTATTCGTAGAAACCTAAGCATCATATGAATAATATGACAAGCTATATATCTGATGAAATTAAAATATTTGTTTTATAAATCATTAAAGACTTAGATATAGAAGACATAAAGAAAATAATATGGAAAAAGATATGGAATTATGAAGAAGAAGAGTTATTAAGTTCTACAAAAAACTTACACCTATAAGATGAAAGCTACTGCTCATATTTAGACAGTTATTATTCATATGTATATGATACAGATTAAAAATATTAGAATATATTAAAAGAGTTAGAGAAAAATAAAGTTGGCTATACGAAGAAATTAATTATAGAAACCAGTTTAGAAGAGGAACAAAACAATTAAAAGAAAGATTGATTTGGATAGATAAAACCATGAAACAACTAGACTTAAAAGACAGTTTAGAATATGATAAAATAGCAAAGATAAAATAGCACCTCAATTTGGATGTGAAGAAAGATATTATAAGAAAAGAAAAAGACATAAGAAATATAAGAAATACAAAAAATCAAAATATAAATATAAGAAACCAAGAAAAAGATATTATGTAAAAAATTATAAACATAAAAGACCATATAGAAAAAAGAAATCTATAAATGAATGTACTTGTTATAATTGTGGAAAACTGGGACATTTAGCTAGAGATTGTAAAATGCCTAAAAACCCAAAAAACAAACAAATATTAGAGATAAAGATAGAAAATACAGAATATATGCAAATAGATTATATAGATTACGAATTAGAAAGTGACGATAGTGTATATGAAATTTCGGAGAATAAAACAGATAATGAAATAGATAGTAAATCAGATGAATCAAATGACTGAAGAAGATATAAAAATAAATCAAATAACTAAAGAAGATATAAAAACAATAACAAAGGAAGAATATTTAAATGAAGAAGGAACAGATCAAAAAATAATATTTGATAATAATGTATTTAACTAAATAAAAGGAAAAGAATTAGACTTAAGTGTAGAAAAATATTTAAAATACAAACAATAAAAAATATATTTAGCAGACGAAAAGAAGAATACTACGTAGTAAGCCAAAAAGAACATGTAATGGACTGTAGATATGCAAAAGGAAGAGCTAGTGTACCACTAGTAACAAAAAGAACAATTAATAAAGAAATAAATGATATAAGAAGTAAAGTGTAACACCCCGAAAAATGGGTCCCGGAGCATCACACGGTGGTTGAGGCTACGAGTAACCCCAAGCTAACCCTTTGAGCCATTTTCATTTAGTTCAACACAAATCAATGGGATTTCCATATATAACCCTCAAATATCAATAGGGTAATCATCATCCAAGAATAAAAGAATTTCAGAAAGATAACAAAATACGACTTATTAGTCAACTCCCAACATCTATACTAGTCTGACAAGCCTCTAAGAAAATTAATAAAACCAGCGAGCCATTGAGACATGCCCCAACTGACTCATACTCAGTTATCAAATGTAAACGATTCCGTGAAACCAACATCAGACATCACGTCCTCAAAACATGAGGACTCACCACAACAGAGGATGTAGAACAGTGTACCTGAAGAATCACTGTCGAACCTGGAACTGAGCACCTGAACCTACATTCCGAGAAAATGCAACCCACATCCGAAGATGTGGGTCAGTACCATGGAAAGAAACCGAGTATATGGGGGTGTATGCAATTGTATAAACATCAGCATCATAAATATTTATAATAAATATGCAGGATGTATGAAAGACTCACATAGCCCGAAGAAAATCATCATAATCATGAGAGGATGAAATAAGTACAATAACATATGTGAGTCATCATATAATTTGTCAATCACTTTCAGTTCATCAAGAATATCAATTCTCATAGAGTAAATATCATTTAAATCTTTCGAAAGAATAACTTTCACAATTCCAATTTCAAATCACTTCATCATTCACCATAGACACAAAGAAACACACACACACTGGGAGATCCTATAACCGACATAAACCATGTGAGCTACATGGAGTCCAACGTACAACCCACATTGGGGAGAGCCGTCCTATCCTTGCCATCGGAGTAGGACTATCGATATTAAATCCATACAAACTAGTGATCACTATATAAATCAGCCTCAGGCTCACTCCTACGGGAGAACGTAGTTCTAGGGAAGTAAGGTCGCTTTATACCTCCCACTCGGTGCTAAAGATTTCTTCTGGACTTAGCTCAGATCATTTCAAAGACAATCCACAACAAAAAAATATTAGTAATATATAAATATACATCGGCAGCCATCATGCTTCCCATCTATCAAAATTAACCACGTTGTGGATTTCTTTCATACTCGAGTTCAAAACAACTCTATTAAGACCAAAAGGTCAAATCATTCAAAATATCTTAAATATTCAACATCAACGTGCTTATAATACACACTTTCTAAAAAAAAACACAATTTCCTATGTGAATTCATGACCCAAATATCAAAATCATGATAAATATCGTTCAAGATTCATGCTTTATATCTTCACACATGTAAATTCATCTTTCAAAATCATAAAAATCAAGATTTCATAATAATCATCATAAGATATGGGTTCATGCTTCAAATTCGTAAAAATCAAATAAAAATCATGCCTTTGTAAAGAAAATTACTTTTGGGCATAAGAACGAAAGAGAGTTCTTGTTGAAAACCCCCACATACCTTGAATGATGAACTTTAGATCGATAATCATTTTTAAGATGTTAATCGTGCCTTTGAATGATGGTTCTTGGAGTTCTTGAAATAGGAGCTTGGAATCTTGAATAAATTTGCAGAATTAATGGTGAACTTTGGAGGTTCTTAAAGTTGGATGTAGGAGCTTAGGGATTTCTTTTTTAGGGGATTTGATGAAATATAACATATAAGGCTTCTAATAGGCTTTAATATAGGGTTTGGATGGATTTTGGGTGAGGGGGAATGACTAAAAATCCCCTAAAAATCAAATAATATTGATAGTCTGAAGTAGATCAACCATAACGTTTTACTCCGAGATCCAAATTGGATGAAACCAATTTCATTAGAAAGAGGACTCTCATAAATTTTCGTTGATATATAGTATCTCACCCAGATCATTGTGTACGAGGAGTTCTGATCATTTGAAGTTGACCCAAAAATTCACTTTTGATAGGCTGAAGTAGATCGACCATAACTTTTTGCTCTGATAGACAAATTGGATAAAACCAATTTCATTAGAGAGAAGACTCTCAGATCTTTCCGTTGATATATAGTAGATCACCCAGATCATTATGTACAAGGAGTTATGATCATTTAAATTTGGAGAAAAAATACGCCAGGCCTCAGTACTTTTTCCTGTACGTTTTACTGTTCACGGTTCGATCGGATGTTCATAACTCGTCGCTCGGGTGTCCGTTTTGGATGATACACATATCGTTGGAAAGCTTATTTGATACTCTACGCAATGGTGGGTCATAATCTAAGACAGTCTACATAGAAAATTTATATTTCATTATAGAAGATAGAACCCAACACGTTTACGCTCAAAATTTCAACGAAAAATTTCCCGGGGTATTACATCATCCCTCCCTTGGAAACATTCATCCTCGAATGACGCTAGCTTGCCAAAATTAGATAGGGAATAGAGCATACAGCTGAAACCATTCATTAGACTCATCACCACATTGTTTCTCACTCCGAATGCAACATAAAATGCATAAATTCAAGAAACTACAGCTGAACACATAATAAATGACAGCTAAACTGCTGCAACTTTTATCAAAAGTGCATGATTTAGGAAAGAACGGTACCTTCGGCTTGATCGGAGTTCGCGGAAAATAGGTGCGGGTACTTGGATCGCATATCCGCCTCAGCTTCCCAAGTTGCACCCTCAACAGATTGGTTTCGCCACAACACCTTGACCAAGGGAACTTCTTTGTTCCTTAGTCTTCGGACACTGAAATCAAGAATCTCAACAGGAATCTCATCAAAAGAAAGATGTTCTTGAATGTCAGCACTCGCAGAGGAATCCACTACCATAGCATCGCTAATATGCTTTCTAAGCATGGAGACATGGAATATTGGATGAACAGACGACAACTCGGAAGGCAACTCGGCCTCATAAGCTACCTTACCAACACGGCTAAGAATTTTGTAAGGACCAACATAACGGGGACTAAGCTTTCCCTTCTTTCCGAATCTCTTCAACCCCCTCAAGGGTGAAATTTTTAGATACACTAGGTCACTAAATTCAAACTCAAGGTCTCTCATTCTAACATCCGTTTATGACTTCTGACGACTCTGCGTAATTTTCAACCTTTCCCTAATCAACTTAACTTTTTCTATAGCCTCAAATACCGAATCAGGACCACTCACAGCCACTTCACCCACCTTGAACCAACCTATGGGTGATCTACACTTCCTCTCATATAAGGCTTTAAACGGAGCCATGCCAATACTAGAGTGGAAACTGTTATTGTAAGAAAACTCTATCAACGGTAAGTGATCATCCCAACTTCCCTTAAAGTCAAGTGCACAAGCTCTCAATATATCCTCTAAGGTCTGGATGGTCCGTTCAGCCTGACCATCGGTCTGCGGATGAAAAGCAGAACTTAAAAGCACTTGGGTACCAAGACCCTTCTGAAAAGCTTTCCAAAATTGCGAAGTGAACTGAGTACCCCTATCCGAAATTATAGACAAGGGAACTCCATGCAGTCTGACTAGCTCTCGGATATACAATCTAGCGTAATCCTCGGCAGTATATAAAGTATGAACAGGAAAGAAATGAGCAGACTTAGTCAACCTATCAACCACAACCCAAATAGAATCATGATGGCGTCGAGAAGGAGGTAAACCAATCACAAAGTCCAAATTTATCTCTTCCCACTTCCAGATGGGAATACTAAACTCTTGCATCATACCACCAGGTCTTTGGGGTTCAACCTTAACCTGTTGGCATGTTGCACACTTAGCTACAAACGCTGCTATATCTTTCTTTATGCCACTCCACCAATAGATTTCCCACAAGTCTCGGTACATCTTAGTGGCACCAGGATGAATAGAATATCACGCCCTGTGTGCTTCAGCCATAATCCTTTATCTCAGATTATCAACATTTGGGACACACTATCTACCCTGCAATCTCAACACACCATCTCCTTCTTGGGAGAAAACCTTTACTCTTTGGTCCTTGACTGACTCCTTCAGTCTGACCAAACTAGCATCTAAGTATTGCTTTCCTTCACTTCCGAAACCAAGGAGGATTCGGAACTACTCTGAACCTCTATACTACCTTCAGTAGAGTCAAATAACCTAATCCCCAATCTAGCCAAACGATGTACATCATGAGCCAACTCTTTCTTACCTTCTACTTCATGCAAAACACTACCTATGGACACTCTACTTAGGGCATCCGCCACAACATTGGCCTTGCCCGGATGGTACAACACACTCAAATCATAGTTCTTTAACAATTCTAACCATCGTCTCTGCCTAAGATTCAATTCTCTCTGGGTAAACACATACTGTAGACTCTTATGATTAGTGAAAACATCAACATAGACACCATACAAATAGTGTCTCCAATTTTCAAAGCAAACACAACAGCAGCCAACTCAAGGTCATAGGTGGGGTAATTTTTTTCATGGGGTTTCAACTGTCTAGAAGCACAAGCTATCACCTTACCCTTCTGCATCAATACGCAACCCAACCCAACTCTTAAAGCATCACAGTACACCACAAAACCATCAACACCATCAGGCAAAGTCAAAACAGGGGCTGAAGTGAGTCGAGTCTTCAACTCCTAAAAGCTTTTCTCACAAGATTCAGACCACAAGAACTTTACTTTATTTTGGGTCAACCGAGTCATAGGAGACGCTATAGAGGAGAAACCCTAAAAAAAATGGCGGTAATAGCCAGCTAAACCCAAGAAACTTCGGATATCAATCGGAGAAATAGGTCTACGCTAATTTGTAATAGCTTTGGTCTTTTGGGGATCAACTCTAATACCCTCAAAAGAAATGATATGACCCAGAAAAGCAACTGACCTTAGCCAAAACTCACACTTACTGAACTTGGCAAACAACTTGTGATCTCTAAGGGTTTGCAAGATAGTTTGGAGATGATCAGAATGTTCATCCTCACTACGAAAGTACACCAGTATATCATCGATGAACACTATGACAAACATATCCAGATATGGTCTGAACAATCGATTCATGAGGTCCGTGAAAGCTGCTGGGGCATTAGTTAACCCATAAGACATAACAAGAAACTCAAAATGGCCATAACGAGTTCGGAAAGCGGTTTTCAAGATGTCACACTGCCTAACTTTGAGTTGATAATAGCTGGCGCGAAGGTCTATCTTTGAGAAATAACTTGCACCTTGCAATTGGTCAAACAAATCATCTATTCTCGGAAGGGGGTACTTATTTTTAACGGTGACTTTATTCAGTTGGCGGTAATCAATGCACATACGCAAAGAGCCATCTTGCTTTCTCACAAACAACACAGGAGCACCCCAAGGAGAAGCACTGGGCCTTGTGAAACCCTTATCTAGTAGATCTTTGAGTTGCTTTTTCAACTCCTTAAGTTCTGCAGGGGCCATAAGGTAAGGAGGAATAGAAATGGGCTGAGTATCGGGAAGAATATTAATCCCAAACTCTATCTCTCTATCAGGAGGTATCCCTAGGAAATCATCTAGAAAAACATCAAAAAACTTATTAACGACGCTAACAGACTGGAGAGTTGGAGTCTCAGACTTAGGGTCTTTAACTCTAACCAAATGGTAAATACACCCCTTGGAAATAAGCTTTCTAGCTTTGAGGTAAGAGATAAAATGACTCTTGGGTGACACAGAATTAACAGACCACTCAAATACGGATGCACCCAGAAATTGAAACTTGACCACTCGGGTTCGATAATCAATAGAAGAATAAGAAGAATACAGCCAGTCCAAACCCAGAATCACATTAAAATCTACCATGTCTAACTAAATTAGATCAGCCAACAAGACTCTATGAAAAATGGTAACAGGACACTTTTTATACACTTTTAGGGCAACAATCGAATCACCCACTGGGGTAGAAACTAGGATAGGCTCAGGAATAACCTTAGGACTCATTTCAAAATTCACAGCAATCAAAGGTGTAACATATGAGAAACTGGATCCAGGATCCAACAAAGCATATACATCAAATTGAAATATACGAAGCATACCAGTAACAACATCGGGAGAGTCCTCCTATTCCTAGCGAAATAGTAAATCATAGAATCTATTCTGGCGTTGCCCGCCAGTATTTCTAGAAGAGGCACCCTGAGCTGGGGCTGGGCGAGTCGCTGGAACTGGAGCACTAACAGTCTGAGTTTGGGTCTAAGGGCGATAGTCACGATGCCCTTGTCTATCCTGTGTACAATCTCTAACTCTGTGATCCATGTCACGACACCAGAAATAACCCCTCTTCTCACCCCAACACTCACCCGAATGAGCTCTACCACACTTAGGACATAGAGGATGATTTGGCTTACTGCCAGCACTGTACTGGGATCTGGATGCATATGACCTGTTACCTTGCTCCTGCCTACCTCTAGGCTCGGGAACACTAGCAGATGATGGTGCTGGCATAGATGAACAATCCTAATACTGAGGGAAACTCCCTTTCTGCGATCTAGTCTAACCCTGTCCGTGCTGCTCGGACCTAGCTCTCTTATTCCCTCTCATTCTATCTCTCTCCTTAATCTTGTCTGCCTCAATCTGTTGGGCATGATTCATCATTCTAGAAAGATTCATCTCACTATTCAGCATAGCAGACCTACACTCCTTAACCACATAACTAGACACTCCAGTCACAATTTTACTCATACTAGCCCGATTATCAGCCACTAAGTCAGGAGCATACTTGGCCAACTGATTGAACTTTAGACAGTACTCCTTAACAGTCATAGAGCCCTGTCATAGGTTCATAAACTCTTCCACCTTTGCCTCCCTCATCTCCAAAGGGAAAAATTTATCCAGGAATGCATGCCTTGCTAAGTTGTAGGGACAACTCCCTCACCTCTACCTTTCCTCCAAACAACAACCCAGTTATAAGCAAGGTCTTTCAACCTATACGCAGCCAACTCCACACTATGTTCATCAGATACATGCATTACCTGAGTAATCTTTTACACCTCCTTTAAAAACAACCGTGGATCCTTATCAGACTTGGACCCATAGAATTTCGATGGATTCATCCGCATGAAGTCACAGATCCTGGCAGAAGCTAAATCAACTCCCTACTGCTGTGAAACTGGGGACGGGTTGGCCTGAACATTTACAGTAACAGCTTGGGCCAGCGCCTGAAAGGCTGCCCGAAATTCAGCATGAGACACATTTTCATTCAATAGGTCAGCGGGTTGAGGTTGCTGACCATCATTATTTCTTCTCACTTGATGTGGAGGCATATTTCTGAAAGAGGAGAGCACGAATCAATAGCATAGAGAAACACTTTAAGCACGATAGACTTCTGAAAGAAAGAATCATAATTTTTCCTAAAATATCTTGTAGCCTCTTGTTCATAGATGTGGCACGCTACACACCGATGATCAAGACTCTACTTAACGAGGCTTGTCAGACTCCCTAGGACACCTTAAAACATTAGGCTCTGATACCAAGTTTGTAACGCCCCGGAAAATAGGTCCTAGAGCGTCACACGGTGCTTGAGGCTACAAGTAGCCCCAAGCTAACCCTTTGAGCCATTTTCATTTAGTTCAACACAAATCAACGGGGTTTCCATAAATAACCCTTAAATATCAACAAGGTATTCATCATCTAAGAATAAAATAATTTCAGAAAGATAACCAAATATGACTTATTAGTCAACTCCCAACATCTATACTAGTCTGACAAGCCTCTAAGAAAATTAATAAAACCAGTAAGCCATTGAGATATGCCCCAACTGACTCATACTCAGTTATAAAATGTAAACGATTCCGTGAAACCAACATCAAACATCACGTTCTCGGAATATGAGGACTCACCACAGCAGAGGATGTAGAATAGTGTGCCTAAAGAATCACTGTCGAACCTGGAACTGAGCACCTGAATCTATATTCTGAGAAAATGCAATCCACATTCGAAGATATGGGTCAGTACCATGGACATGAACCGAGTATATGGGGGTGTATGCAATTGTATAAACATCAGCATCATAAATATTTATAAGAAATATGTAGGATGTATGAAAGACTCATATAGCCCGAAGAAAATCATCATAATCACAAGAGGATGAAATAAGTACAATAACATATGTGAGTCATCATATAATTTGTCAATCACTTTCAGTTCATCAATAATATCAATTCTCATAATGTAAATATCATTTAAATCTTTCGAAAGAATAACTTTCACAATTCCACTTTCAAATCACTTCACCATTCACCATAGACACAAAGAAACACACACACACTGGAAGATCCTATAACCGACATAAACTATGTGAGCTACATGGATTCCAATGTACAACCCACGTTGGGGAGAACCGTCCTATCATTCCCATTGAAGTAGGACTGTCGATATCAGATTCACACAAACTAGTGATCACTATATAAATCAGCCTCAGGTTCACTCCTACGGGGGAACGTAGTTCTAGAGAAGTAAGGTCGCTTTATACCTCCCACTCGGTGCTAAAGATTTCTCCCGGACTTAGCTCAAATCATTTCAAAGACAATTCACAACAAAACAATTTTAGTAATATATAAATATACATCGGGATCCATCATCCTTCCCATCTATCAAAATCAACCACGTTGTGGATTTCTTTCACACTCGAGTTCAAAACAACTCTATTAAGACCAAAAGGTCAAATCATTTAAAATATCTCAAATATTCAACATCAACGTGCTTATAACACACACTTTCTCAAAAAAACACAATTTCCAATGTGGATTCATGACCCAAATATCAAAATCATGATAAATATCATTCAAGATTCATGCTTTATATCTTCACACATGTAAATTCATCTTTCAAAATCATAAACATCAAGATTTCATAATAATCATCATAAGATATGGGTTCATGCTTCAAATTCATAAAAATCAAATAAAAATCATGCCTTTGTAAAGAAAATTACTTTTGGGCACAAGAACAAAAGAGAGTTCTTGTAGAAAACCCCCACATACCTTGAATGATGAACTTTAGATCGATACTCAATTTTGAGATGTTAATTGTGCCTTTGAATGATGGTTCTTGGATTTCTTGAACTAGGAACTTGGAATCTTGAATAAATTTGTAGAATTAATAGTGAACTTTGGAGGTTCTTGAAGTTGGATGTAGGAACTTAGGGTTTTATTTTTGAGGGAATTTGATGAAATATATCATATAATGCTTCTAATAGTCTTTAATATAGGGTTTGGATGGATTTTGGGTGAGGGGGAATGACCAAAACGCCCCTAAAAATTAAATAATTCTCGAATCTGTCCTTTGATGGACTGTTTTGATAGTCTTAAGTAGATAAACCATAACGTTTTACTCCGATATCTAAATTGGATGAAACTAATTTTATTAGAAAGAGGAATCTCATATCTTTCCGTTGATATATAGTATCTCACCCAGATCATTGTGTACAAGGAGTTATGATCGTTTGAAGTTGACCTAAATATTCACTTTTGATAGGCAAAAGTAGATCAACCATAACTTTTTTCTCCGATAGATAAATTGGATGAAACCAATTTCATTGGAAAGAGGATTCGTAGATCTTTCCATTGATATATAGTAGATCACCCAGATCATTATGTACAAGGAGTTTTGATCATTTAAAGTTGGAGAAAAAATACGTCAGGCCTTAGTACTTTTTCCCGCACGTTTTACTGTTCATTACTATTCACGGTTCGATTGGAATGTTCATAACTCGTCGCTCGAGTGTCAGTTTTGGATGATCCACATATTGTTGGAAAGCTTATTCGATACTCTACGTAATGGTGGGTCATAATCTAAAACATTCCAAACGAAAAATTCATAATTCATTCTAGAAGATAGAACCCAACATATTTATGCACAAAATTTCAACAAAAAATTTCCTGGGGTATTACATAAAGACCCAATAAAAAATGTACTCCTTGTAGGAACAGAGATATTAATAAAAGCATGTTTTAGAGAACGAATAGATATACCAATAGAATTATATTTAGCAGATGATAGAATTATAAAACTTGTAGAAGAAAGTATAATAACTGCTAAAAAGAAAATTTAATATACCAAAAATTTAAATTTATAATAAGTGTGAATTATTCAGTAGCAATAACAGATAAAAACATAGATAAATCATTAGTATTATATTGAAAAATATTAGGAATAAAGCTAACCGAGGAAGTAAAATATTTACACAAGATGTAAAAATCTATATGTATTAACAACAAAACATAAAATAACGAGAAAAAATAGAATTAATAAAATACGAATAGAAAGTTTCTTCGAACAATTTGTAAACACAATTGATAACAATGATTATAGTTACAAAGACATAGATATAGAAGAAGATTTAGAAATAATAAATGATAGAGTAAGTACAACAAAAAGAATAGCTTTTGAAAAACCAGAATCACCTGGATCATCCAAAAGAACAAACTATGAAATAACTTGAACATTTAATTCAACTCAATATAATATAACGGCAACAATAAATGAAAAAGAATATTTAATACTTCTAAATGCAGGACAAGAAGAAAATTTATAGCAAAATATTTAGTAAAAGTTGAAGAAATAAAATCTAATAGTAATATATGTCCAGATCTACCAAGAAGTCTAATAAACATCAAAGATACAATAGAAAAAGAAATAATAATAGGAGTTAGAAAAATAAAAATAGAATTTGAAATAAAAGAAGATATGCAAAACGTAGACATAATAGTAGGAATAAAATGTTTAGAACAAGTAAAACCATACAATATAGAACATACACAATTAACCATAACATATAATAAAGAAAAATTATTAATAAAAAGAACTTTGACATGATATGAAAATATATGTATTAATAAAGATAATAGTAGAAGGATATTACAATAGATATTAGATGCCTATGATAGATACAGGAGCAGAAACCAATTTATGTATATATAATTGTTTACCAAATAGTAAATGGGATAAATTAAAACCACCAATAGTAGTTAGAGGATTTAATAACAAAGGAAGCTTAATTACTTATAAAGCTAGAAATTTAAAAATACACGTATGGGATAAGATATTAATGTAATACCCCAGGAAATTTTTCGTTGAAATTTTGTGCGTAAACGTGTTGGGTTCTATCTTCTAGAATGAATTATAAATTTTTCGTGCGAAATGTCTTAGATTATGACCCACTATTGCATATAGTATCGAATAATCTTTCCAACGATATGTGTATCATCCAAAAAGGACACCCGAGCGACGAATTATGAACATTCCGATCGAACTGTGAATATTAGTGACAGTAAAACGTGCAGGAAAAAGTACTGAGGCCTGGCGTATTTTTTCTTCAAATTTAAATGATCATAACTCCTTGTACATAATAATATGGGTAATCTACTATATATCAACGGAAAGCTCTACGAGTCCTCTTTCCAATGATATTGGTTTCATCTAATTTGTCTAGCGGAGCAAAAAGTTATGGTCGATCTACTTCAGCCTATCAAAAGCGAATTTTTGGGTCAACTTCAAACGATCATAACTCCTTGTGCACAATGATCTGGGGAGATACTATATATCAACGGAAAGATATGAGAGTCCTCTTTATAATGAAATTGGTTTCATCCAATTTGGATATCGGAGTAAAATGTTATGGTTGATCTACTTCAAACTATCAAAACAGTCCACCAAATAACAGATTCGAGAATTATTTGATTTTTAAGGGCGTTTTGGTCATTCCCCCTCACCTCCAAACCCTATATTAAAGCCTATTAGAAGTATTATATGTTATATTTCATCAAATTCCCTCAAAAATAAAACCTTAAGCTCCTACATCCAACTTCAAGAACCTCCAAAGTTCACCATTAATTCTGCAAATTTGTTCAAGATTCCAAGTTCCTAGTTCAAGAACTCCAAGAACTATCATTCAAAGGCAAGATTAACATCTCAAAAATGAGTATCGATCTAAAGTTCATCATTCAAGGTATGTGGAGTTTTTCAACAAGAACTCTCTTTTGTTCTTGTGCCCAAAATAATTTTCTTTACAAAGGCATGATTTTTATTTGATTTTTATGAATTTGAAGCATGAACCCATATCTTATGATGATTATTATGAAATCTTGATGTTTATGATTTTGAAAGATGAATTTACATGTGTGGAGATATAATGTATGAATCTTGAATGATATTTATCATGATTTTGATATTTGGATCGTGAATCCCCATTAGAAATTGTGTTTTTTTGAGAAAGTATGTGTTATAAGCAAGTTGATGTTGAATATTTGAGATATTTTGAATGATTTAACCTTTTGGTTTTAATGGAGTTGTTTTGAACTCGAGTGTGAAAGAAATCCACAACGTGGTTGATTTTGATAGATGGAAAGCATGATGGCTCCCGATGTATATTTATATATTACTAAAATTGTTTTGTTGTGGATTGTCTTTGAAATGATCTGAGCTAAGTCCGGGAGAAATTTTTAGCACCGAGTGGGAGGTATAAAACGACCTTACTTCCGTAGAACTATGTGCCCCCGTAGGAGTGAGCCTGAGGTTGATTTATATAGTGATCACTAGTTTGTGTGGATTTGATATCGATAGTCCTACTCCGATGGCAAGGATAGGATAGCTCTCCTTAACGTGGGCTGTAAGTTGTATTCCGTATAGGTCACATGGTTTATGTTGGTTATCGGATCTCCCAGTGTGTGTGTGTTTCCTTATGTCTATGGTGAATAGTGAAGTGATTTGAAAGTGGAATTGTGAAAGTTATTCTTTCGAAAGATTTAAATGATATTTACATTATGAGAATTGATGTTCTTGATGAACTGAAAGTGATTGACAAATTATATGATGACTCACACGTGTTATTGTACTTATTTCATCCTCTCATTATTATGATAATTTTCTTCGGGCTATGTGAGTCTTTCATACATCCTGCATATTTCTTATAAATATTTATGATGATGATGTTTATACAACTGCATACACCCCCATATACTCAGTTCCTTTCCATGGTACTGACCCACATCTTTGGATGTGGGTTGCATTTTCTCGGAATGTAGGTTCAGGTGCTCAGTTCCAGGTTCGACAGTGATTCTTTGGGCACGCTGTTCTACATCCTCTGTTGTGGTGAGTCCTCATGTTCCGAGGATGTGATGTCTGATGTTGGTTTCACGAAATTGTTTACATTTGATAACTGAGTATGAGTCAGTTGGGGCATGTCTCAATGGCTTGCTGGTTTTATTGATTTTCTTAGAGGCTTGTCAGACTAGTATAGATGTTGGGAGTTAAACTAATAAGTCGTATTTTGTTATCTTTCTGAAATTTTTTTATTCTTGGATGATGATTACTCTGTTGATATTTGAGGGTTATTTATGGAAACCCCGTTGATTTGTGTTGAACTGAATGAAAATGGCTCAAAGGGTTAGCTTAGGGCTACTCGTAGCCTCAAGCACTGTGTGACGCTCTGGGACCCATTTTTCGAGGTGTTACAATTAACAATAGAAGAAATCTATAATTATGAATTAACATCAAAAGATATGCTTTTAGGAATGCCATTTTTAGATAAATTATACCCACATATAATAACTAAAACACACTGGTGGTTTACAACACCATGTAAACAGAAGGTAAGAGAAAAAAGAGTTATTAATAAAATAAAAAAGAAAACTTATTGGATAAAAGGAAGTGAAAAAATCACACAAAAATTAGAAAATATAAAAAATACCGAAGACACAATAGAATTAGTTATATTTTCAATAAATAAAGAAGAAATGACTATATTTTCAATAGATAAGGTAGAAATAATAAAGAAAAAATTAAGACAACTATATAGTGAAGATCCATTAAAAGAATGGGAAAAACATAAAACTACTATAAAAATTGAGCTAATAAATAAAAATAGCATAGTAACCCAGAAACCATTAACATATAACTTTGATGATTTAAAAGAATTTAAATGCATATACATGAATTATTAGAAAAACAATATATACAAAAAAGTAATAGTAAACACAATAGTTTAACATTTATAGTAAATAAACATAGTGAACATAAAAGAGGAAAAAGTAGAATGGTTATTGATTATAGAAACCTAAATGCAAAAACTATGACATATAATTATCCAAAACCAAATAAGATATTAAAAATAAAACAAATACAAGAATATAATTACTTTAGTAAATTTGATTGTAAATCAGGATTTTACCATTTAAAGTTAGAGGAAGAATATAAAAAATTAACTGCATTTACAGTACCACAAGAATTTTACGAATGGAATGTGTTACTAGTTGGATATAAAAATGCACCAGGTAGATACCAACACTTTATGGATAGTTATTTTAAATAATAACCTAATTGTATAGTATACATAGATTATATACTATTATATAAAAATAATAAAGAGGAATATTTAAAATTACTAGAATAATTTACAGGTATAATAGAAAATTCAGGAATAAGTTTAAGTGAAAAGAAAGCCGAAATTATGAAAAATCAGATAGAGTTTTTAGGAATACAAATAGATAAAAGTGGAGTAAAAATGCAACAACATATACTACAAAAAATAATAAATTCAAAAGAAGAATTAGATACAAAAAAGAAATTACAATCATTTTTAGGATTAGTAAATCAAGTAAGAGAATATATACCAAAATTAGTAGAAAACCTAAAACCATTATAGAAAAATTTTAAAAGGATGTAGAATATAATTACAACGAAGAAGATAAAAAACAAGTTCAGAAAATAAAAATACTTTGTAAAGAATTACCAAAAGTACAATTTTCAAATGAAAATAAAAAATTTAGATATACAGTAGAAGCAGATGCAAGTGAATATAGTTATGGAGGAGTACTTAAATATAGATATGAAGAAGAAAAATTAGAACATCATTGTAGATACTACTCAGGCACGTTTAATGAAACAAAGATAAAATGAGAAATAAATAGAAAAGAGTTATGTTCATTATATAAATGTTTATTAGCATTTGAGCCATATATTTTATATAACAAGTTTATTGTATGAATAGATAATACAAAGGTACGTTGGTAGTTAACAAAGAAAATACAAAATTCAGTTACAACAAAGGAGATTCGGAGACTAGTATTGAATATATTAAATTTTACATTTACAATTGAAGTAATTAGTACTAACAAAAATATTATTGCAGATTACATATCAACACAAAGCTACACAGACTGATATAATAGAAGATGATGCTTTAGAAAAGATACTTAAAACCCTAACTACACTTTCTGTGAAAGTGGACAGTATGGGTAATGAAATAGAAAAGCTAAAGACTAATGAAGTTAATCTAAAGTTTGGAGCTATGAATCAAATAACTCAGCAGTGTGCAGAGCTATGTCAATCGGAAGACATCAAAATTCTAGAGCTAAAAGGAGACTTTGGAAAACTCCATAAAACCCATAACGTTTATCAATCTACAATTGCAGGTACAAGAAAAGGAGTTAGTGGACAAATATAACAGAACATGAACATGAATACGATATTTGAAAAACCATTTGTACCAAAAAACACGAAAGACCCCTTGTTCATACCCCCACAAACTACCACATATCGAGAGAGTTTAAACCAAGATAGAAAAGCCTATAACTATATAACTCGAGCATACATAGAAAATATCCACAAAATACAAATTTACCCTAGAGCTACAAATATCCAAGAACCAAACACAAACTATATAACCCAGAAATTACAAGGTTATAACAAGTTAATCGCATTACGCAAAACCAACCCAAGCTTAGTTAAAACTTGTTTCAGTTATGGATTATTAAATACCATATATACCCAAGATGGAGATAAACTAACAGCTATACCAGAATTATATAGAACATTTTCCACCTATAAGAAAATAACCAAAGGAAATCTATTTTTATAAAGTGTTATACTACACCAGCAGAGATATTATATGACGAAATTAAACCAGTTATACAAGTTGTAAAAATAGGATTAACCAGAGATATGATTATACCAGAAGATATTGTTCAACAACCAGAGATACCTAAGATTTTTATGCAAATAAATGAATTATTGGAATATCTTCAATTGTTCAAGAATTAGCAAATAACAACCTAAATAGAAACCCTATATGGAGCTATTATTCAAGAGATCATCAAATAATTTATTCTAATTCAAGGGAACTACGACAGTCAGATATGGAAGAAGCTAGACAATGCATTTTGACACTACTCAATCCAGAAAAACAACTAACTGCACGAGCAATTATGAAGGGATTTATTTCAGAAAAATTACTAACAAGATATTGTAAAATGATAGGACACAAATATCCAAAACATTAATGTTCGAGATGTAATGGAGAAGATAATATTATCCCAGAAGTTTAACTAGAATAAAAGAAGATAAGAACGAAGAAGGACAACTAGAAGATACACGATAAAAGATATAAAGCAACACGGACCGATGGAAAAATAAAGACAAGAAGTCAAAAGCATTAAAGTTAAGAAAACGACCTATAACTTATCAAGCTAAGTTTTTAACTTGTGAATTGTAAGAATACGTAAATTATTTGTATTGTTTTTGACTTTTTGACAAAGCCATTATTAGTCTAGTATTAGGCATTAAATAGTTTTTTGTCTTTTTATACTTCAAGTCCTTTTCTACTTTTGAAAAGGAAGACTTTTTGTAAAAGTAGGAATAGTATATAGTTTACGTGTAAAGTAGGAATAATAAATAGTTTACACGTTTTTCACCTTTTTAGAGATTATAAATATGTAAGCCATCTGGCTAAGTTAAGGCAAGACTTTCATGTGTTGAAAGCAATCCTTCTATTTTGTACACAAAAAACTTTTGAATCTTTAATTAAATCAGATATATTTCTAAGGAAAAGCTATGGATGAACAAAACTCAGAATTATCAAATCTACCAGAACAGGTATATTCATTTATAATATGAATAGCTAAATTCATAAATTCCTAACAATCATAATATGATAAAATAAGTTCATGTTAGTTACTATATATTAGAATTATTCGAAGAATAATATGTTACAAATTTTATTAGTAAAGAGGAAAAGGAGAAAAATCTCTAAGGATTATGCCATCCTAAAGGTGAAACCAGTGAGGCAAGAAAGCCATGATAGGGGAGTAGCCAGAGTAGAGGCACTGTTTAATGGAAAAGTATCCAGAATACCATACTAATAGTGACAGAGTAACATAATTATTTAAGAATAATCTAGTACATAGTAATCTAAAATGATCGTATCTTGTTATGTATATGATTGAAGGGAATATCTTGAAATAAGCATCATATGAAAAAGAATGACTACCTACTTATCCGATGAAATGATAGATAAATTCAAAATACTAATTTTGTATGTACTTAAGGATATAGAAATAGTAGATATAAGAAAGATCATCTGGAAAAAAATATTTGATAAATATACTATGACTAGAATAAATTACATACCATACCTACCTACCTAACCCTATATATACATACATGCCAAACCTACGCATCAACCATGATAAACTATGTAGAATATTGGAAAATAGATATAAAAATATACAATTAATAAAAAAACTAATGAAAACAAATTTAGAAGAATACATGAGAACTAAAAATATAAAATATATAGAATACCTTAACGAAAATATTGTAGAATTAAAAAGATTAAAACCAAAAACTAAAGAATATTATGAAAAAACAAATGACAGATAACTTTAAAATACTTGTTTTATATATACTTAGAGATATAGAAATTATAGACATAAAAAAAATAATATGGGAAAAGATATGGAATTATGAAGAAGAAGAGTTATTAAGTTCTATAGAAAACTTACACCTATATAATGAAACCTACCGCTTATATTTAAACAGTTATTATTTAGATGGATATTATACAAATTAAAAATATTAGAATATATTAAAAGAGTTAGAGAAAAACAAAGTTGGCTATATGAAAAAATTAATTATAGAAACTGGCTTAGAAGAGGAAAAAAACAATTAAAAGAAAGATTGATTTGGATAGATAAAACCATGAAACAACTAGAATTAAAAGACAGTTTAGAATATGATTTAGACATAGAATTATTCATAGAAGAAAAGATAGGATAATTAAAGAAATAGATAACCTAGAATTTAATGTCAGATATAGTACAATTAGAATAAATTATTATAAAGAAATTTGCAGTATTACAACTACTTTGGGATAAGATGATAAACTATGAATACTTAGAATATTGGAGAAAAGATATGGAGGAAATAAGATTAACAAAAATACTTATGAAAGAGAATCTACTTGACTACCTAAAAACTAGAGATATGAAACATATAGAATACCTTAAAAATAATATAGAAGAATTAATAAGGTTAAAACAAAAAATTAAGGAATACTATGACATAGTATTTCAATTAACATGATAGAACTAGTAAGTACTAGTTACCTATTAGTTATCCACGCAAATTACCCAAGTTATCCGTACCCCCATACAATTGTTGTTCGATATTATTCCTTGAGTTACATATTGTTGTTTCCTAGATAAAAAAAATAAAAATACATGACAAAAAAATTGAAAGTATTGTTGACGAAGAAACTTGAAAATGGGTTTTGTTGATATGGTGTTTGGTTGAAGAAATTATTGGTTAGAAGTTGTTGGTAAAATTGTGGGGAAGTTATATGTCAAATTTGAGCTCATTTGCTTGGGTATTGAAGAAGATGAATTTGAGAATTACAAAATAGTTCAATCTTTTGAACTTGTTTCTTCTTTTTTTGTAAATTCTAGCTAGTTTGCTTTGAGTATTAATTCATACTTAATGTTAAACTAATTTGTGTCCGTTTAATTTATTCATGTCAAATTTTTTCATCCTTTTTTTCTTTCATTTCTTTGTATGCTTATTTGTTTCCTTGTCCGTTAGTTAATTGTTTGTTCGAGATTACATAAACTCCACTTTATCCCAAAGAACTAGTACTACTTATGAATTATTTGATAGTGTTGACTCTCAACCTTGGGTTATTCAAGAGTGGTAACAATCAAGAGTGAGGTGAGTTCATTTGAGAGTGGTCTTAAAAGACTTTGGCCTTAGAGTGATACACGATTGTGAGTGAAAAAAAGAGGGAAACATAATGTGAGTGAGTGGTGAGAGACTCTTTCTACTAACTTTTTATTTATTTTATAGATATAATGACTCAATTGGAGGGAGAATCCTCTAGAAAAATGGAAATTTTTCTTCAAAAGCTACTGAAAGAAATGAAGGAAATAAAGGGAAAATTAGAAGATGTGGGTAGAAGCGTGAGAAATCAAGAATAGTAAAGCAACCACTTGTGGTTTTCAATCCCATTAGTCAACATGATGAGGAATCAAGTAAGACTCCTCTTGATACAACTCCATCCCATATGGTAGTGCAAGATACTCTCTCTCCTAATGTTACTTTACCAAAAGTTTACATTTAAGAAACACTTTCAAAGGGGGGAATCAACAAGGAAATCTTCCACCACAAGCCAATAGAACTAAAGTGAGAGCCCAACATAACCTTGAAGAGCATAATTATTTTGATGGTGATAATTATGATTATGGAGCCAATGATCAAGTTCAATAAGAGAGGTTAGGTGGGAGAGGAAGAAGAGGGGGAAATAGAGCGTGGTATCTAATTGAGGGTAGAGAATATAATAGAAGGAATGATGATGAAGATCGAGGATTCAACAACATCAAGGTTACCCTTCCATTCTTCAAAAGAAGTAGTTACCCAAATGAATATCTTGATAGGATTGTGAAGCATGAAAGCAATATAATCTCAACAATAGGAGTGATGTTAAAAAAAGTGAATTATGCTATAAGTCACCTTGAGGGTTTTACTTCTACACAGTGGGATAAAATTGAAAGAGATGCTTTGGTGAACAGAGACTTTATTAAAAGTTGGAATGAAATGAAAAGGCTATGAGAGAAAGGTTTTTGGGTTAAGATTATGAGCAAAATACACTCAAGAAGTATTACGATCCTCAACAAGAAAGTAAGAGTGTGGAAGAGTATTATGAGGAGCTAGAGCATACTAGGCTTCGAGCTAATGTCAATAATGAAGAGGTAAAGCTTATGGCAAGATTTATGTTAGGATTAAATAAAGAGGTAAGGAAACCATTGGAATTGCATAATTATTCTACTTTATATGAAGCTTATCAAAAGGCACTCAGGGTGGAGGGTCATCAAAAGGAAAATAAGTCAAAGGTGCAATATTCTTCTTCTTCATGGGCTAAAAACATGAAAGCTTTGAAATCATCTCCCACTTGGGACAAATCCAAAAGTGCAAAGCAAGAATTAAAGTCCAACTTAGATAAAGGCAATTTAAAGGCAAACTATAAGGATGGAGGTAACAAAAGTAAACTTGAAATTCCGTCTAAAATAAAGAGTTTTAAATATCAAGGATATGGTCATAAAGCCAATGAGAGACCAAATATAAGAACTATCATTGCATTGAACTATGGTGGATATCAAACCAAAGATGAATCTAAAGATGATCACGTAGATGATGACAGTAGTAATGAGTTTATAGGAGAAGGTGATGGAGAAGAAATTAATGATGATGGAAAACTTGTTATTGTTGTGAGAAGAAGTATGAGTGCTCTAGCAGGGGAGGATCTTTATCAAAGGAAGAACTTGTTTTATAATTAGTGTAGAGTTCAAGAACAATTATGATTCTTTATCATTGATAGAGAAAATTATGTCAATGTTGCTAGTATATCTATGGTCAAACAATTAAAGCTTCCAACAAGAAGGAATCCAAAACCTTTGAGATTTAAATGGCTCAACAAATGTGGTAAAATTAAGGTGACCAAGAGAGTGTTGATAAAATTCAAGGTTGGAAGTTATCATGATGAAGTGCTTTGTGATGTTGTACCAATACAAGCTTGTCATTTATTATTGGGAAGGACATGGGAATATAATGTGGGGGATAAACGTGAGAGGAGGTAAAATAAATATGCATTTGTTAAGGATGGTAAAAATCATATTCTTAACCCACTTTATCTATTTCAAGTGAGTGAGGAATATATAAAAATAGGAGAGTTGAAAGAAAAACTTGAGAGAGAAAGGAAAGAGAGGAGTAAGGGAGTGAAAAATGATAACTCAAGAGACAAAAAAGAAGAGGTTGAGAGCTCAAGTGAGAATGAGTTATCACAAAAAAAGAGGTGAGCAAGAAAAACAAAATAAATTAAAAAATAGAAAATATGCATGATTTTGCAAAACGAAGAGAGCATGAAAGAGATAAACATTGAGGATGCTACTCAAGTCATATTTATTAAATCGAAAGGTTATTCTTTTCTTTCTAAAAATGGACTAACCTATTTATCTTTGCCAAGTGTTGTATCTTCTTTGTTACAATATTATGAAGATCTATTTTCGGAAGAAATACCAAGTGGGTCACCTCCTTTGCGAGGAATAGAGCATGAAATTGACTTTTTGCTGGTTTATTAAATACCCAACAAAGCTGCTTATAGGAGCATTACTCAAAAGACCAAAAAATTGCAAAGACAAGTAGAGGAACTTGTGAATAAAGTTTTGGAGAGAGAAAGTTTAAGTCTAAGTGCGGTGCCCATAATTTTAGTGCCCAAAAAGGATGGGCCATGAAGGATGTGTGTAGATTATCCTGCCATTAATAAAATTATGGTAAAATATCAACATCCCATTCCTAGACTTGATGATATGCTAAATAAATTATGTGGTTCTACCTTATTCTCTAAAATTTATTTAAGAAGCGGATACAATCAAATTCCAATAAAATCGAAGATGAATGAAAAATCGCTTCCAAAACTAAGTTTGGATTATATGAGTGGGTGATGATTCCTTTTGGGCTAACCAATGCACAAAGCACTTTTATGCGATTAATGAACTATATGCTTAAGTCATTAATTAATAATTTTGTTGTGGTTTGTTTTTCTGATATTTTGGTTTATAACTAGTATTTGGATGATCATATGCAACATTTGAGAATGATATTTGATGTGTTGAGAAATGAAAAATTGTATGTGAATGTTAAAAATTGTTCTTTTAGTGTGGACCGTGTTGTTTTTCTTGTCTTTATTGTAAGTTCAAGAGGAGTTGAGGTAGATGATGAAAAGGTAAAGGCTATTAGAAGTTGGCCAACTCCTAAGTCCATTAGTGATGTTAGAAGCTTCCATGGATTGGCTAGTTTTTATAGGAGATTTGTGAAGGGTTTTAGTTATTTAGCTGCTGCTCTAACCGAGGTCATTAAGAAGGATAAGGCTTTAATTTGGCGTACAAAACAAAAGGAAACCTTTAGAATCTTAAAAGAGAAACTTAGTTTCACTCCATTACTTCAACTTCCCAACTTTGAGAAGATGTTTGAAATTTAGTGTGATGCTAGTGGCGTAGGCATTGGTGCGGTCCTAATGCAAGAATGGAAACCCATAGCTTACTTTAGTAAGAAATTAAGAGGATCTCTATTACAATACTCTATCTATGACAAGGAACTCTATGTCTTAGTAAGAGATTTAGCAAATTGGCAACATTATTTATGGCATAAGGAGTTTGTGATTAGAACTGATCATGAGGCTTTGAAGCATATTAAGGTCCAAAATAAGCTTAATAAGAGGCATGCCAAGTGGATAGAGTTCATTGAGTCTTTTAGTATGTGATTAATTATAAGCTAGGTAAAAAGAATATTGTGGCAGTTGCTTTATCTAGGAGATATGTTTTGATGAATACCTTGACTTCTAGGTTGATGGGTTTTGAGAGTTTGAAGGAGTTATATTCTAATACTGATGATTTTGGAAAAGTCTTTGGAGAGTGTCAAGTGAGCTTGAATAGGTGTGTACAAGTTGTTAAGGAAGGAAATGAAGTTAGAACTCTTAGATTTGACTTGAAGGAGGGCTACTTATTTAGAAATGGAAAACTTTATATGCCTATGTATTCATGGAGAGAGTTATTGGTGAAAGAGGCACACAATGGAGGTTTTATGGGTCATTTTGGAGTGTCAAAAACCTTAGCTATTCTTAGTGAACATTTCTTTTGGCCTAAAATGATAAGAGATATGGAAAATATTTGTGCTAGGTGTTTGGATTGTAAACATACTAAATCTTGTACCCAAACCCATGGTTTGTATCCCCCTTTACCTATTCCTATCGGTCTTTGTCTAGATATTTCCATGGATTTTATTGTTGGCCACCCTAGGACTAGGAATGGTAAGGATAATATCTTTTTTGTTGTGGATAGATTTTCAAAAATGGCTCAATTTATTGCTTGTCATAAAAGTTATGATGCATATTATGTTGCTACTTTATTTGTTCATAATGTGATAAAATTGCATGGTGTTCCCCAAATAATTGTTAGTGATAGAGATTCAAAATTTCTTTGTCATTTTTGGAGGTGTTTGTGGGAAAATATAGGAACCAAATTGCTATTTTCTACTTCTTGTCAACCTCAAATGGATGTTCAAATCAAGGTGGCTAATAGAAATTTAGGTAATATGGTTAGAGTTATGGTTAAAGAAAAGTTAACTTCTTGGGACAATCAGTTGCCATTGATTGAGTTTGCATATAATAGAACTATTCATAGATCTATTGGTATAACCCCTTTTGAGTGTGTTTATGGTTTTAATCCCTTGACTCTATTAGATTTAACTCATTTTCCCAAAGATGTTATTGTGAGTGTATATACAAAAGCTAAGGCAAAAGCTATGAAGAGCATCCATGAGAAAGTAAGAATGCAAATTGAGAAGGCCAACAAAGATGTACCAAAAGAGCCAACAAAGGACGAAAAAAGTTACCTTTGTACCTGGTGATTGGGTATGGGTTCACTTTAGAAAAGAAAGGTTTCCAAGAAAAAGGAAGAATAAGCTTATGCTAAGAGGAGATGGACCTTTTCAAGTGCTTGATAAGATTGGAGATAATGCTTACAAAGTTGACTTACCAAGTGAGTATTTGGTCTATAATGTTTTAAATGTTGGTGATTTATCTCTTTTTGATGTTGGATTGGCAAATTTGAGAATGCATTATTTTGAAGAAGGGGAGAATGATGTACATCAAAGTGATGTTAATTCAAAAAGGTCTTTCACAAGAAGTCAAGCTAAGGACCTTCAAGCATTTCAAGCTTTATGGATGAAGATGGAAGCTTTAGAAGGTTCCAATATGGATAACTTAAAGATATTTAATATTCTAAGTGTCTACATTTAAATTAGCTTGTAATTTAAATAAAGGGTAATTTGTTCTTTCTTTATTTCTTTTAGCCCTTAGTATAAATAGTTAGCTATTAGGGTTGAACCAGTATTTTTTGGAATATTGAATATTTTTGCCTCCTTTGAGAGCTTGAAAACACTTTGTTGATTTTCATCAATTGTTCTAGGATTTGCAAGTAAGGTTACTACCTTCTTGAGGATTCTAATAGATTAGGTGCTTTTAGTTACCAATTAAGGGGTGTTTTGGTTAATTCACCATTACATCTTATGATTGTATGAATCTAATTTTGTCTATCTTTCTTTATTTTGTATCTTTAATTCCTATCTTGCTTCTATTTTCTTATTTCACGTCAATAAGTCACCTTGAGGGTTTTGCTTATACATGGTGGGAGAAAATTTAAAGAGATGATTTGGTGGATAGAGAATTTATTACAAGTTGGAATGACATGAAAAGGCATATGAGAGAAAGGTTTGTGGGTCAAGATTGTGAGCAAAATACACTCAATAAGTATTACAATCTTCAACAAGGAAGTAAGAGTGTGGAAGAGTATTATGGGGAGCTAGAGCATACTAGGCTTCGCGCTAATGTCAATGATGAAGAGGAGAAACTTATGGAAAGATTTATCTCGGGCTTAAATAAAGAGGTAAGGCAACTATTGTAATTGCATTGTCTTTCTACTTTATATGAAGCTTATCAAATGGCACTCAAGGTAGAGGGCCATTAAAAGAAAAATAAGTCAAAGGTGCAATCTTCTTCTTCTTCATGGGATAAAAACAAAGAAGCTTGGAAATCATCTCCCACTTGGGAAAATACAATGGTGCAAAGCAAGAATTTACATCCAACTTGGACAAAGGAAAATCAATTGCGGACTATAAGGATGGAGGTAACAAAGATAAACTTGAAACTCCATCTAAAAGTGTTTTAAATGTCAAGGATATGGTCATAAAGCAAATGAGTGTCCAAATAGAAGAACTATTATTGCATTGAATGATGGTGTTTATCAAACCGAAGATGAATCTAATGATGATCACGTGGAGGATGATAGTAGTGATGAGTTTATGGGAGAAGGTGATGGAGAAGAAATTAATGATGAGGGAAAAAATTTTCTTACTATGAGGAGAGGTATGAGTGCTCTAGCAAGGGAAGATCTTGATCAAAGAGAGAACTTGTTTCATAATTAGTGTAGAGTTTAAGAGCAATTATATTTCTTTTTCATTGATAGTGGAAGTTGTGTTAATATTTCTAGTTCATCTATGGTTGAACAATTGACACTTCTAACAAGAAGGCATCCAAAACCTTATAGATTGCAATTACTCAACGAATGTGGTGAAACTAAGGTGACAAAGAGAGTGTTGATAAAATTCAAGGTTGGAAGTTGTCATGATGAAGTGCTTTGTGATGTTGTACCAATGCAATCTTGTCATTTATTATGGGAAGTCCATGGGAATATGATGTGGGGGGTAAACATGATGGGAGTTTAAATAAATATGCATTTGTTAAGGATGGTAAAAAGAACATTCTTAACCAAATTTCGCCTTTTCAAATGAGTAAGGAATATAGAAAAATCGGTGATATAAAAGAAAAACTTGAGAGAGAAAAGAAAGAGAGGAGTAAGGGAGCAAAAAATGATAACTTAAGAGAGGAAAAAGGAGAGATTGAGAGCTAAAGTGATAATGACTTACCACAAAAAAGAGAGGTGAGGAAGAAAAACAAAAAAAATCAAAAAAGAGAGAAAATGTACATGATTTTGCAAAATCAAAAGAGCATGAAATAGCTAAACATTGAGGATGCTACTCAAGTTCTATTTATTAAACCGAAAGGTTATTCTTTGCTTTCTAACAATGAACTAACCTCTTTATTTTTGCCCAATGTGGTCTCTTCTTTGTTACAAGTTTATGAAGATCTATTTTCAGAAGAAATACTAAGTGGGTTGCCTCCTTTGTGAAGAATAGAGCATGTAATTGACTTTTTTTCGGGTTCTCAAATACTTAATAAAGCGGCTTATAGGATCAATCCTGTAACGCCTCGATTTTCTAAATCTGGATGCTACACGGTGCTCATGACCCCGAGGGACCACAAGCTAACCCATGACTGATATCTATCCCTTTACACTGCATATATAATGTAATAATGCGGAAAACATGAACATGTAGGCCATAACATTCAACTAAATAAAGATCTGTCAAGACATAATATCAATATGAGTAAAAGATATCCAAAACAACTGAAAAACTAAATCAAATCTGAACTAAATCTGAATACTGAATCTAAAAAACTCTATGTACTTTCTGAAATAGAAGTTGAAGGAAAATGTCTCCAACTAACTCCATCTAGAAAAACTGAGCTAAAATAATAAATAAAATAAAATAATATCACCCTCGAATAGATGAGGACTCACTACAACTCTGCGGCTGGATGCTACTGCTGATCTGGAGCTCGTGTCTTTGAACCTATGGTGTAACATAAAAGAAATCACCATAGCACAAATACATCAGTACAACTGGAGTACTGAGTATACGAGTGAGGCAGGCTAATGCAAAAGGGTTTACATGTATGAACAATTCTAACTGACTAACTGATATGAATGTAAGAGTGTAAACATACATACATAGTAACTAAGATCGTAAGTACGTGATAGCTAGATCTTTATGCTAATACATAGTTTACTGATAACTGACATGGCTAAAACTGTAGTTCTGATAACATGGGCGACTGTATCTGACATTCTTAAATCAGATGGAACTATCTGAGTTCCACACTATAATTGAATTTGACTGTATCTGACAGTCTTGGTGTATTGATATCTGAAGAACTATCTGAGTTCTTTTAAGGAGATTGAGTCTGAAACTGTGGGAGGTAGTTGTTTAACCGACATGCCCCATATGTCCCATTATGGCTAAGATGGGTGTCAATACCGCGCCACTGGTAAGGACAACATGTGAGCAACCCTCATATAATAGGTAACTCTAGTGAGAATGGTGGGAACCCTCATATAACAGGTTAAGCCACCTCATCTATCCTCATATAATAGGCTGTGATGTCTCAACCTATGCTGGCTACATAGTTCTGGAATGCAAGGATGACTGCTAAGAATCACACCCTCATATACAGGTGAGTTCCCATCCTAGGGTTCACTCGGTGCTAACTCCTACTCCCATCTAAAGAGACTAAACATGATTTAACTAACTGTACGTAAGTGGAACTTACTGAATTCCATCGACTGACATAGTAGTACTATTATCTGAGAATTAACTGAGATCATGAGATTTCTGAGGTTTCCTGAGTCATATGACTGACTGAGTTCTATAGATTATAGCTTGACTAAGATTATCGTGACAACATGACATGACTCTAGGCACACAACTATGTTTTTTGGGTATGAATACCCTCAGGATTCGATAGAAAGAAACTGACACACATGAAATGACTTGATCACGGGATTTGAGTCTATAATTCATAATATCATAAGTAGGGGATATCATATTTTGTATAGTTATTCAACATCTTAAACATTGTAGGGAATGCATGGATATATTTTGTGTATATATTGTATATCTCCATTATCTTGCATGCTTCATACCACTACAATAGCAACACATGAAAAGCATGGAATTCATATTGAAGTATATATTTAACACGAACTTGTCATTTAGACATCATAGAACCATGCAAACATGAATTTCTAGAATCCTAAGCATTTTATTAAACACCTTGCATGCATTCTTTAAGGCATAGGTGGGTTTCATACTTGCACCATATTAAACCACCTAAAGTTCATGGTTTTCAATTAACAAACATATATATTCCATAAGAACACCTTTAGACATCACATTGAAACTTAAACAATAATTGTCAACATGTACATACTCATATCACCACAAAAAGTTTACAAAATAATATTTAAAACATGGTTCTTGAGCTCTATGAATAGATTAGATCAATAGATGAACACTACGCATACGTTAAAGCTTGATCTTGAAAGAGATCTAAAGTTTCTGAAGGTTCCTAAAGAAATCCTTAGGCTTGCCCTTGACTTTTCTTGACTAGGGTTTAACCCCTTTAGGAAAGAATGTTCTTGTTCCTGAGGAGATGCTCTTGAGAGGAAACCCTAATCTTGTGGTTAAAAGTGTATGAGAGAGCTTTTTGAGATGTTTTAACTAAAGAGAATGGAAGATAATACATTACTTGAGGGTTATAAGTCGTGGGAAGTGAAGGGAAAAGACCAAAATACCCTTATGAAATAAATTCCCAATTGCTAAAAATAATAGCTGACGATATTTATGACAAGGCGTCAAAAATGTGGTAAGCCGTCAAAACTGTTATCACACAGAAGTTGGAATTGATGGTTTCTGCCTAAGTCTAATGACCTTTGTGTTAGGGAATCACAAATGTGGTAAGCTACCATGAATGTCATCACTTAGGAGCTGGTTTCTGCCTAAGGCTGACCACCTTCGTGGTAGGGCGTCACAAATGTGGTAAGCTACCACGAATGTCGTCACACAGGAGCTGGATTCTGCTTAAGGCTGACGACCTTCGTGGTAGGGCATCACAAATGTGGTAAGATACCATGAATTTCATCACATAGGAGCTGGATTCTGCCTAAGGTTGATGACCTTCATGGTAGGGCGTCACAAATGTGGTAAGCTACCAAGAATGTCGTCACACTATTTCCAGCCTGATATTCTAGAGTAAAATAGGAATAACTCTTTACTCCGATATCATATTTAGGCAAAATTGGTATCGTTGGAAAGATAATTCAATTATATATCTGTTGATAGGTCATGAGCTAAAAAATTACAAGTTTAATGAGAGATATGCTCGTTTGAAGTTGACTATACCAATATCCTTCTCAAGAATTCAATTGATAAGGAATGTTTTGATTCATCTGATAGCTGGGAGTTATTTGAAGCCTTAATATACATCTAACCTACTCATAAAACTATAAAATAACCATGATGTACTATGCATGAGCTTGGTAAATGGCTCTAATATTGGTTTGAATTTTTTGGGGTATTACAATATCTCACTCTTGGAAACATTCGTCCTCGAATGATGACTACTTGAGAGGGGAGGAAAGATAAATGATGCATACAATGATCATGCTCAACTGGCACATGATTTAGGACTAAATTGAATTCTAAACTGAATATAGCCCAACTGAACATGCATATCTGATGCATGACTGATAAGCTAAACTCATGAATGCATGATAAGCTATGCACTGATACTTTATACCAATTTTATATTGGAATTTTGAACATGTAACTGAATAAGCTTAAGAAAAATTGTTACCTCAAGCTAAGTCTAATTTAGCAAAGAAAAGATGAGGGTACTTGGTTCGCATGTCTGCTTCTGCTTCCCAAGTAGCTCCCTCCATGGACTGATTCCGCCAAAGAACCTTGACTAGAGGGACTTCTTTGTTCCTCAGCCTACAAGTCTGATAGTCGAGGATTTTGATTGGAATCTCTTCATAAGAGAGGCTATTCTGAATGTCAATACTCTGAATAGGGACTACAACTATTGGGTCACCTATGCACTTCTTGAGCAAAGAGACATGGAAGACTGGATGGACTGAGGCTAGATCTGAAGGCAATCCGAGCTCATAGGCTACCTGCTGAAGCAATTGAGAACCCTGAAGGGACAAACATATTAGGGGCTGAGCTTTCCCTTCTTGCTGAATATCTTCACTCCCTTGATAGAAGAGATCTTGAGATAGACATAGTCATCGACCTTGAATTTGAGATCCTCTCTATGAACATCCGCATAAGCCTTCTGTCGGCTCTGAGCAGCCCGGAGTCTTTCTCTGATCAACTGAACTTTATCTAAGGCATTGAATACTAAGTTAGGCCCTATGACTGCGGTCTCACTAACTTCGAACCAACCGATTAGAGACCTACATCTCCTACCATAGAGAGCTTCAAATGGAGCCATCTGAATACTGGAGTGATAGCTGCTGTTGTATGCGAACTCAATCAAAGGCAAGTGGTCATCCCAGCTTTCCTTGAAATCAATTGTACATGCCCTTAGCATATATTTTAGAGTCTGAATGGTCCTTTCTACTTGACCATCTGTCTGAGGATGAAATACTGTACTGAGATGAACTTGGGTACCAAGACCCTTTTGGAATGCTTTCCAGAAGTGAGAGGTAAACTAGGTACCTCTTTCTGAGATGATAGATAGTGGAACACCGTGTAATCTGACTAACTCCCTGATATAGATTTTGACATAATACTTGGCTGAGTAAGAGGTATAAACTAGAAGGAAATGAGCTGACTTGGTCATTCTGTCTACAATGACCCAAACTGAATCATGATGAGGACGTATTCTAGGAAAACCCGTCATGAAGTCCATGTTCACTTCTTCCCACTTCTAAGTAGGAATAGTGAACTCCTGTATAGAACCACTAGGTTTCTGATGCTCTATCTTAACCTGCTGATATGTAGAGCACTTAGCCACAAACTCTGCAACGTCCTTCTTCATCCCCCTCCACCAATAGATCTCCCATAAGTTATGGTACATCTTAGTGGCCCCTGGATGAATAGAGTATCGCACACCATGTGCTTCTGCAAGAATTCCCTGCCTCAAGTCATCTACACCGGGAACACACAGATGACCCTGACAACGAAGAACACCATCTCCCCCTTGGGTGAAAACCTCTACTTCCTGACTCTGAATTGACTCTTTTAGCTTGACAAGGCTAGGATCCCTATCTTGCTTCTCATACACCTCAAAAACTAGAGATGACTCTGAAATACTCTGAACACATACACCACCCTCTGAAGAGTCGACTAAGAGAACACCTAGTCTATCAACCTGATGAATCTCCTGAGCTAATTTCTTCTTACTATCCTCAACATGGGAAACACTAACCCATGGACAATCTACTGAGTATGTCGGCCACTATATTGGCCTTGCCCGAATGATAAAGAACAGTCATGTCATAATTCTTCAAGAGCTCTAACCACCTTCTCTGACGAAGATTGAGATATTTCTGGGAGAAGACATACTGAAGGCTCTTATGATCTGTGAAGATGTCTACATGAATACTGTATAGATAATGCCTCCAAATCATTAAGGAAAAGACAATTACTGCTAGCTCAAGGTTATAAGTAGGATAATTCTTCTCATGAGGATTTAACTGTCTGGAGGCATAGGCTATGACTCTACCATGCTACATGAGGACACAACCTAAACCTACTCTGGATGCATCACAATATACTATGAATCCATCGAAACCATTAGGAAGTGCTAAAACTAGAGCTGAGGTGAGTCGAGTCTTCAACTCCTGAAAACTCTTCTCGCAAGGTTCTGACCACTGAAACCTGACCTTCTTTTGAGTCAATCTAGATATAGGAGATGCAATAGAAGAAAATCCCTCAAAAAACCATCGATAATAGCTAGCCAAACCCAAGAAACTCCTAATATCTAATAGAGAGATAGAGCAAGACCAGTTTCTTACCTCTTCAGTTTTATGAGGATCTACTCTAATGCCATCACCAAAAATAATGTGGCCAAGGAATGCTACTGATCTTAAACAAAATTTGCACTTACTGAACTTGGCAAACAACTAGTGATCCCTGAGAGTCTGAAGAACAATTATGAGATGGTCTGAATGATCGCGCTCTGGGCGAGAATAGACCAAAATATCATCTATGAAGACTATGATGAATATGTCCAAGTACTGCTTAAACACCTGGTTCATCAAGTCCATGAAAGCTGTAGGGGAATTGGTAAGACCAAAGGACATGACTAGAAATTCAAAGTGACCATAACGAGTACGAAAAGCTGTCTTCAAAATGTAACATTCTCTAACTCTGAGCTGATGATATCCAGATATGAGGTCTATCTTGGAGAAATAACTGGCACCTTGAAGTTGGTCAAATAATTCATCTATCCTAGGCAGCGGATACCTATTCTTGATCATGACTTTGTTGAGCTGACGGTAATCAATACACCTTCTGAGAGAACTGTCTTTCTTGCACACAAATAAGACTGGCGCACCCCAGAGGATACACTGGGCTTGATGAATCCCTTATCTAAGAGATCCTTCAACTGATATTTTAGTTCCTTGAGGTCTGCTGGTGCCATTCTGTATGGCAGAATAGAAATAGGCTGAGTATCTGGGAGAAGGTCTATGTCGAAGTCTATTTCCCTTTCGGGAGGAATGCCTGGAAGATCTTTGGGAAAGACATCTAAATATTCATTAACCTCTGGGACTGATTCAAGACTGGGAGATTCGGAACTAAAATCCTTAACATGCACGAGATGATACACACACCCCTTAGAAATCATTTCCTTTGCTCGAAGGTAGGAAACAAGCTAACCCATAAAAGACGAAGTACTACCCTTCCACTCTAGGACAGGCTCATTCGGGAACTGAGATTGAACTATCCAATTTCTGCAATCGACTATGGCATAGCAGGAATGAAGCCAATCCATACCAAGAATGACATCAAAATAAATCATCTCTAACTTGACTAAATCTGCTGACATGGATTTCTAAAATATCATAACTGGATAGTTCCTTTATACCCATCGAGCTATGATGATTTTATCCACTGGGGTAGAGAGTGAAAAGGCCTCTACTAAAATTTCGAGACTGATTCTGAAATCGCCTACTATGTATGGAGTGACGAAAGACAAGGATGCACCTGGGTCTAGCAAAGAATAAACATGAACATGGAAAATCTGTAACGTACCAGTAATGACATCAGGAGAATTTTCCTAATCCTATCAATTCTGAAGAGCATAGAGTCTACTTGGGCGTTGCCCACTAGTAGCACTAGAAGTGGCACCCTACTGGTTTGGATGATCGGACTGAGCTGTGGAATAATTCTGCTGACTCTGAGGACCTGGCTTAGGACAGTCCCTAACTCTGTGGCCTGTCTTTCCACAACCAAAACAAATGCCTTGACCTGCTCTACACACACCCTGATAGTGCTTACTGCAGGTCTGACACTGAGGATAAGTGCGGGCACTGCCAACACTACTTTGAGATTTAGAGCCTGGTGCTCTATCTCTATTGTCGTCCTTAAACTTCGGCACTGGGGAATAGCGGAGGAAGGGGCTGGAACTGCTGACTTAGGATGAAACTTTGAATGATTTCCTCCCTCTGATTTGGGCTGAGCAAAACTAAAAGTGCCTGATTTTGCTCTCTTGTTCTCTCTCTAGTCCTAACCTTCTGCTTCTCTATCTACTGAGCATGGGTCATGATTCTAGATAAAGTCATATCACTGTTCATCATCACAGATCTATACTCATTTACCACGCTATCGTTTACCCCTGACATGAACTTGCTCATTTTAGCCTTGTTGTCTGCAACCACATGAGGGGCATATCTGGCTAGCTGAGTAAATCTAAGAGAATACTCTCTAACTGTCATATTTCCCTGCCTGAAATTGATGAACTTAAGAACTTTGGCCTCTCTCAGCTCTTAGGGAAAGAATCTATATAAGAAAGTTATGACGAATTCTTCCCACTCAATAGGACCTACATCCTCTAACCTTTCTGCTAACCACTGATTGTACCAAGTGTGAGCGACATAATGCAATTGGTATAAGGCTAACTCGGCACTCTAAGAAGTGACTCCCATGATATCTATGACCTTCTGTACTTGGTCAATGAATTCCTGAGGATCCTCGTCTGGCTTTGACCCAAAGAAGGACAGAGGGTTTATTCAGGTGAAGTCCTGACTCTTAGCTGCTGCTGAATTGGCCACTGGGTTGGCCGGAACGACTGCTGGTTGTTCATTCTAGGCAGCTACAGACTGAGCAAGAGCAGTAAATATGGTCTTGAACTCTATATGAGAAATATGTTTGCCCAAAGGATCTTCGGGCTGAGGAGCTGGCTGATTTGTTCTCTTTGGAGGCATGTTTCTGCAATAAGAGAAGAACGGATTAGACTGAGAGACTGACTTGAAAATATGCTTACTAGCATGACATGAATACTAAAGAAAGGGAATTTTTCCAAAAAAATCTCATAGCCTCCTATACATAAATGTGGCGTGCAACACACCCATGTACAATACTCTACTAGATATGGCTTTAAAACTTCCTAGGCCTCTATTGAACCTTAGGCTCTGATACCAAGTTTGTAACACCCCAATTTTCTGAATCGGAATGCTACACGATGCTAATGACCCAAGGGATAACAATCTAACCCATGACTGATATCTGTACCTGTACACTGCATATATAACATAATAATACGAAAAACATGAACATGTAGGCCATAAGGTTCAACAAAATAAAGATCTATTAAGATAAAATATCCATATAGGTGAAAGATACCCAAAACAACTGAAAACTGAATCAAGTCTGAACTAAATCTGAATACTAAATCTAAAAGCCTCTAAGTACTATCTGAATAAGGAGTTGAAGGAACATGTATCCAACTAACTCCGTCTAGCAAAACTAAGCTAAAATAATAAATGAAATAAAATAATATCTCCCTCGGATGGATGAGGACTCACTGCAACTCTGCGGTTGGATGCTACTGCTGATCTGGAGCTTGTGTCTTTGAACCTATGGTGTAACACGAAAGAAAGCACCATAGCGCAAATGCATCAGTACAACTGGAGTACTGAGTATACAGTGAGGCAGGCTAATGCAAAAGGGTTTACATGTTTGAACAATGCTAACTGACTAGCTGATATAAACATGAGAGTGTAAACATACATACATAGTAACTAATATCAAGAGTACATGATAGCTAGATCTATACGCTAATACATGGTTTACTGATAACTGACATGGCTAACACTGTAGTTTTGATAACATGGGCGACTGTATCTGACAGTCTTAAATCTAATGGAACTATCTGAGTGCTGCACTATAACTGAATTTGACTGTATCTAACAGTCCTGGTATACTGATATCTGAAGAACTATCTGAGTTCTTTTACTGAGACTGAGTCTAAAACTGTAGGAGGTAGTTGTTTAATTGACATGCCCTATATGTGTCATTATGGCTAAGATGGGGTCCAATCTCTGCCCTAACTAGAAAGGTGTCAATACCGAGCCACTGGTAAGGACAACATGTGAGAAACCCTCATATAACAGGTAACTCTAGTGAGAACAGTGGGAACCCTCAAATAACAAGTTCAGCCATCTCATCTACCCTCATACAACAGACTGTGATGTCTCAATCTATGCTGGCTACATAGTTGTAGAATGCAAGGATGGCTGCTAAAAATCACACCCTTATAAACAGGTGAGTTCCCATCCTTGGGTTCACTCGGTGCTAACTCCGACTCCCATTTGAAGAGACTGAACATAATTTAACTAACTGTACGTAAGTAGAACTTACTAAATTCTATTGAATGATGGAGTAGTACTATTATCTGAGAGTAAACTGAGATCATGAGATTTCTAAGGTTTCTTGAGTCACATGACTGGGTGAGTTTTATATATTATAGCTTGACTGAGATTATCGTGACAACATGACACGGCTCTAGACACACAACTATGTTTTTTGGGTATGAATACCCCCAGGACTCGATAGAAGGAAACTGAGACACATGACATGACTTGATCACAAGATTTGAGTCCACAATTTATAATATCATAAGTAGGGGATATCATATTTCATATAGTTATTCAACATCTTAAACATTGTAAGGAATGCATGGATATATTTCGTGTATATATTGTATATCTCCATTATCTTGCATGCTTCATACCACCACAATAGCAACACATGAAAAGCATGGAATTCATATTGAAGTATATATCTAACATGAACTTTACATTTAAACATCATAGAACTATACAAACATAAATTTCTAGCATCCTAAGCATTTTATCAAATACCTTTCATGCATTCTTTAAGGCATATGTGGGTTTGATACTTGCACCATATTAAACCACCTAAAGTTCATGTTTTTCAATTAACAAACATATATATTCCATAAGAACACCTTTAGACATCACATTGAAACTTAAACAATAATCGTCAACATGTACATACTCATATCACCACAAAATATTTACAAAATAATATTTAAAACATGGTTCTTGAGCTCTATGAACGGATTGGATCCATAGATGAACACTACGTATACCTTAAAGCTTGATCTTGAAAGAGATCTAATATTTTTGAAGGTTCCTGAAGAAATCCTTAGGCTTGCCCTTAATTTTTCTTGACTAGGGTTTAACCCCTTTGGGAAAGAATGTTCTTGTTCCTGAGGAGATGATCTTGAGAGAAAACCCTAATCTTGTGGTTGAAAGTGTATGAGAGAGCTTTTTGAGATGTTTTAACTAAAGAGAATGGAAGATAATACATTCCTTGAGGGTTATAAGTCATGGGAAGTGAAGGGAAAAGACTAAAATACCCTTATGAAATAAATTCCCAATTGCTGAAAATAATAGTTGACGACATATATGACAAGGTGTCAAATATGTGGTAAGCCATCAAAAATGTAATCACACAAAAGCTGGAATTGATGGTTTCTGCCTAAGTCTAATGACCTTCATGGTAGGGTATCACAAATGTGGTAAGCTACCACGAATGTCGTCACTTAGGAGCTAGTTTATACCTAAGACTGACCACCTTCGTGGTAGGGCATCATAAATGTAGTAATCTACCACGAATGTCATCACATAGGAGCTGGATTCTGCCTAAGGCTGACGACCTTCGTGGTAGGGCATCACAAATGTGATAAGCTACCACGAATGTCATCACACAGGAGCTGGATTCTGCCTAAGGCTGAAGAATTTCATGGTAGGGCGTCACAAATATGGTAAGCTACCATGAATGTCGTCACACTATTTCCAGCCTGACATGCTAGAGTAAAATAGGAATAACTTTTTTCTCCGATATTGGATTTAGTCGAAATTGGTATCGTTGGAAATATAATTCAATTATCTATCTGTTGATATGTCATGAGCTCAAAAATTCCAAGTATAATGAGATATATTATCATTTGAAGTTGACTATACCAATATCCTTCTCAAGAATTCAATCGGTAAGGAATGGTTTGATTCGTCTGATAGCTGGGAATTATTTGAAGCCTTAATATACATCTAACCTACTCATAAAAATATAAAATAACCATGATGTACTATGCATGATCTTGGTACATGGCTCTAATATTGGTTTGGATTTTTTGGGGTATTACAAATCCTCAAAAGACCAAAGAATTGCAAAGACAATTGGAGGAACTTGTGAATAAATGTTTGGTGAGAAAAAGTTTAAGTCCATGTGTGATTATCATAATTCTAGTACCCAAAAAGGATGGGACATGGAGGATGTATGTAGATTATTATGCCCTTATTAAAATTACAGTAAAATATCGACATCCCATTCCTAGACTTGATGATATCTAGATGAATTGTGTGGTTCTACCTTATTATCTCAAATTTATTTGAGAAGAGGATAACATCAAATTTGAATAAAATTCATAGATGAATGGAAAACCGTTTTCAAGACTAAGATTGAATTATATGAGTGGATGATGATGCCTTTTGGGCTAACCAATACACCAAGTACTTTTATGCGATAATAAACCATGTGCTTAAGTCATATATTAATAATTTTGTTGTGGTTTATTTTAAAGATATTTTGGTTTATAGTAAGTGTTTGGATGATCATGTGCAACATTTGAGAATAATATTTGATGTGTTGAGAAATGAAAAATTGTATGTGAATTTTAAAAAGTGTTCTTTTTGTGTGGACCATGTTGTTTTTCTTGGCTTTGTTGTAAGTTCAAAAGGAGTTGAGGTGGCTGATGAAAAGATAGAGGCTATAAGAAGTTGGCCAACTCCTAATTCCATTAGTGATGTTAGAAGCTTCCATGTGTTGGCAAGTTTTTATAGGAGATTTGTTAAGGGTTTTAGTTCTTTAGCTGCTCCTATAACTGAGATCATTAAGAATGATAAGTCTTTTATTTGGGGCAGAAAACAAGTGGAAACCTTTAGAATCTTGAAAGAGAAACTTAGTTCTACTACATTACTTTAACTTCCCAACTTTGAGAAGATGTTTGAAATTGAGCGTGATGCTGGTGGAGTAGGCATTGGTGCGGTCTTGATGCAAGAAGGAAAACCCATAGCTTACTTTAGTGAGAAATTAAGAGGAGCTCCATTACAATATTCTTCCTATGACAAGGAACTATATGTCTTATTAAGAGCTTTAGCAAATTGGCAACATTATTTGTGGCATAAAGAGTGTGTGATTAGAACCGATCATGAGTCTTTGAAGCATATTAGGGTCCAAAATAAGCTTAATAAGAGACACTCCAAGTGGATAAAGTTCATTGAGTCTTTTCCATATGTTATTAATTATAAGCAAGGTAATGAGAATATTGAGGCAAATGCTTTATCTAGAAGATATGCATTGATGAATACCTTGACTTCTAGGTTGATGAGTTTTGAGATTTTGAAGGAGTTATATTCTAATGATGATGACTTTGGAAAAGTATTTAGAGAGTATCAAGTGAGCTTGAATAGGTGTGTGCAACTTGTTAAGGAGGGAAATGAAGTTAAAACTCTTAGATTTGAGTTGAAGGAGGGATATTTGTTTAGAAATGGAAAATTTTGTGTGCCTATGTCTTCATGGAGTGAGTTATTGGTGAAAAAAGTACACAATGGAGGTTTGATGGGTCATTTTAGAGTGTCAAAAGCCTTAGCTATTCTTAGTGAACATTTCTTTTTGCCTAAAATGATAAGAGATGTGAAAATAATTCGTGCTAGGTGTTTGGATTGTAAGCATGCTAAATCTTGTACCCAAAACCATGGTTTGTATACTCCTTTTCATATTCGTATCGGTCCTTGGCTATATATTTCCATGGATTTTGTTGTTGGTCTTTATAGGACTAGAAATGGTACGGATAGCATTTTTGTTGTTGTTGATAGATTTTCAAAAATGGATCACTTTATTGCTTGTCATAAAAGTGATGATTCATCTCATGTTTCTTATTTATTTGTTCATAATGTGATAAAATTGCATGGTATTCCCCAAACAATTGTTAGTATAGAGATTCAAAATTTCTTAGTCATTTTTGGAGGTGTTTGTGGGGAAATTTGAGAACCAAATTGCTATTTTCTACTTTTTGTTATCCTCAAATGGATGGTCAAACAAAAGTGGTTAATAGAAATTTTGGTAACATACTTAGATTTATGGTTAAAGGAAAGTTAATTTCTTGGGAGGATCAATTACCATTGATTGAGTTTGCATAAATAGAACTATTCATAGATCTATTGGTATAACCCCTTTTGAGTGCGTTAATGGTTTTAATCCCTTGACTCCATTGGATTTAACTCCTTTTCCCAAATATTTTATTGTGAGTGTAGATGCAAAGCTAAAGTAAAATCTATGAAAAGTATCCATGAGAAAGTAAGAATGCGAATTGAGAAGGCCAACAAAGATGCTCTCAAAAGAGCCAACAAAGGATGAAAAATAGTTACCTTTGTACTGGATGATTGGGTATGGGTTCGCTTTAGAAAAGAGAAGTTTCCAAGAAAAAGGAAGAACAAGCTTATGCCAAGAGGAGATGGTCATTTTCAAGTACTTGGTAAGATTGGAGATAATGCTTACAAAGTGGACTTACCAAGTGAGTATTTGGTCTATAATGTTTTTAATGTTGGTTATTTATCTCTGTTTGATGTAGGATTGGAGAATTCGAGGATGAATTCTTTTGAAGAAGGGGAGAGTGATGTACATCAAAGTGACACTAATTCAAGAAGTCTTTTCACAAGAAGTCAAGCTAAGGACCTTCAAAAATTTCAAGCTTTATGGATGAAGATGCAATCTTTGGAAGGTTCTAATAAGGATGACTTGAAGATATTTAACATTCTAAGTATCTACCTTTAACTTGGCTTATAATTTAAATTAAGGGCAATTTGGACTTTCTTTATTTCTTTTAGCCCTTAGTATAAATAGTTAGCTATTAGGGTTGAACTACTAGTTTTGGAAGATTGAATATTTGTGCTCCTTTGAGAGCTTGAAAACCCTTTGTTGATTTTCAACAATTGTCATAGGATTTGCATTTAAGGTTACTACCTTCTTAAGGATTCTAATAGATTAGGTGCTTTTAGTTCCCAATTAAGGGTGTTTTGGTTTGTTTCACCATTACATCTTTTGATTATTTGAATCTAATTATGTCTATCTTTCTTTATTTTGTATCTTTAATTCATATCTTGCTTCTATTTTCTTGTTTCACATCAATCGTTGATACAATGAAATAGATAAACGGGAATAATAACATAAAAAATGAGCAATTATAACTACAAGATTGGCCCCCATAAGCCAATAAGTGCATAAAAGTAAATAACCCAATGCAGGCCTTCATAAACCTGGATGGTACAATCAAGTAAAGCATAAATCAAACCACTGTCATTTCCATGTTCCATGAGACAACTAGAACCATCCATGTCATACTACATCATAGTCAATTTCCCAATTTCAAACTTGAACCGATACCCATATCACAACATCATACTCTATTGCCGAACTTGAGCTAGTATCACATAATCAATATTATAAGTAATAGCTAGAATCACATCGGTAATTATATAATCAACATTATAATCAATATCTAGACTCAAAATGGTATATATATATCATCAATATCATAGTCATTATCCGTACTTGAACTAATATTATATATATCATCAATATCAAAGTCATTATCTAGACTCGAATCGATAATTATATATATATCATCAATATCATAACCATAATCACCACTACCACCAGGTTTTACCGTATTTAGTATCAACTCTAAATATCAAATCGTCATGCCCATTAGGTCTCTAGATTAATCAAGACTTATATTAAGCATTTTAAGGTATATCCCGAGTGTATAAAGGTAAAACAAACTATCTCAAGTCTTGACCTAAGGTGGGCCCGAAGGGCCTACTTCTAATCCCCGAAATCCAGTATAAGGGAATCCTACCCTGGACTATACTAAGGTATCTAAATCCATTTTTAGATGTTAAAAAAGCCTCAATTATCCCTAAGATAGAATTTCTACTAAGGAGTTAAGCAACCAAACCAAATACACCTAAGTTTAGGTTTTCGGTTAACCTAAAAGTCCCAACTAACCCAAGTACTGAAAATTTCATCACCAACACCTAAAGACTATCCTAAATCTAACATAATATCTTAAATATACTATGACATAGCTCAATCTATGAAGAGAGGAAACCTAGCCTACCTGGATGTCGAAGAAAGCTCAAAGAATCTGCTAAATCACCGACTTTCCATTTTGAGAAGATTTTGTAAGGTGTCATGCTATAAAAATCACAATCTACTCATCAAAATGAGAATAATGACACCTATATTGCACTATTGTTCTTCGGGTCCAAAATTACTCAAAAATCCCATATGGGTCCCATTTACAAAAATTGAATTTCTGAAGCCAACCCCATATTCTCTAATGCTTAAAGAGTAATTGCCCTTTAAAATGGGTGAAATAAGAGCTACAATAATGCTAAAATCAAGTCACCAACGTTTAAAGATTTTAGAGAAGAAAAGGGAAAATTGATAACGCTACACTTACACGTAAATTTAAGTGCAAGGCAGTCGTCGTCAATATATTTACCCAACATTGAGTTGGGGTTGAATCCATGAGGAATAATTTGAGTGAAGATCAAATTATCTCCAAATAATCCATACTCTCTAAAATTCAAACCTAGAGTACAAGAATGTAAAAATGGGGGGGGGGGGGCGGTATAAGGTGTCACAACTAATACTTCTTTTTGGGATTTTCCAGTATTAATTTGATGTTATGAATAATTAGAGTCTAAAAAATTAGGCAAGGATATTGGTATTATGTCTTACTAAGGGAATCTAACATGAGGGTGTTAACAATCAACTTCACTTTTAGTAGATTAAACGTGGGTAGGTTTGGTTAGGGGTTTTGTTGTTAGCATTTCAACAAAGCACCAAATTATCACCCATTGATTCTTTCGAATACCAAATGAGTGTGTTCAAAAATTGCTAACCAAAACTCAATTTAGGCATACATATTTCTAGGATGATGCCTAAGTCATAGCCAATTCACAATTTATCCTTATTTCTAAGATAACAAAAAAGGAACAACTACAATCTAAGTAATTGTTCACAAATGCTCATGTCAGCTTCAACCCCTCTTTCAAGGATGGTTGAAGGATCTAGGTTACCCACATCGCTTTGTCAAGGATGATGTAGGGATTAGGAAATTTTAGGCTTTCACCAACAAATTCCATGTTATCATCAAGAATTTTCAAAACTCATCAACATGAACTACTAATTGAAGCTAACAATAAAAACCCACACACACTTTAACCCTATTCATACATAACCCCAAGAGGAAAAACTAGATACTCATAAGATAAATAAGTAAAGCTATACCCAAAATCTCCATTGATTTGATTTATAGGAGACTAAGTGAATGTTACTTCAAACTTTGGACTCCAAAAAATCTTTAATGGGAGTTTGCTAATTCTCTACTTAAAAGCTACTCTAATGTATTCTTCAACAAAAAATAATACAATATTTTATTCTCCAAGTATGGAGGCTAAGAACTAGAACAAAGTTCCAATAATTGGAAGGAATAGAATGAATCCTAAAAGGATAGGGTTTGAGTCTCTAAAAGAGAAATTTAGGAACAACTGCGTACAATTTCATCTTTGCCCTTTTGCTGTTTTTTTCTGCTATGCTGAGATTGTGCGAGCTTGTCCACTATCGAGGCAACTATGACTACGCGTAGAGTTATGCGATCGCAGTTACTAATCTTCTTGACTGGCTGCGATCGCAACCCTCAGACCGCGATCATTGTAGCTGAGGCCTATTTCTCCTCCAGGTCTTTCAACTGCACTTTTTTCTTTCTTTTGATCTTTTTCATCTCGCATCCCCATATTTCTACCTCATCACCTTTGTGCCAACAAAATATGGATATTAGTGTATCTAATCACAAATATTGTCTTAATTATTCACTCAAAACATGGTAATGTGCACGAACGATAAGCGTGGATGAGTGGTAAATTCACCACTCATGAAAAATCTACCATGAACATGAAGAAATCTAACCATAATTTTGAAGGAGAATTGTGTAATAATTTTTATCCAAGATCCCTAAATCATCCAAAGGATCTAATCCCAAGATTTATAAATTTAAATCTCTTGTTAATGGATGAAGAAGGGTGAAAATGGACCAAAAGAGTGATATTTATACCCTTCCCAGGTGTTCGAGAGTCGCTATCATGACCCAACTCTTGCGATCGTAGCATTTAGTGGATGTCGGGTTAGTCCCTATCGCAACACATGGCATTGAAATTGCGGCACTTGCTGAGCGCTACCAGATCTCTATTCGTGATACATGGCTCGCTATAACAAGTGCAGCAGAATAGCTAAGACTTGGGAATTATCCAAGTCACCGCCAACCCATCGAGATTTATCTAGAATCCCATATACACAAATGGACTATGCTAAACTATAAAGTTCCATGTTCCAAACTCAATAGAGTAGTTGAAATTTCCATTTGACATAATTTTTTCAAATAGTGGGTCCTACATCCAACATCTATTTTCTCAACTTTTTGACCAATAGATTAAAGTGAACCCGAGTACCTTGGGACTCGAACCAAGAGTCCACATAGCCTAAAATCAGAATTTCAAAGTTGTTGGTACAGTCAAAATTGCATATGAGGTTGTTTGACTGAAGTTTTTATCTAGTAGTCAATTTGAACTAGTGAAGACTTCAAAACTGGGAATTGGGTCAAAAAACAAAACGAACTGCCCGATAACCGAACTGTCAGTCCCAGAAGGTCATAAATTACCTTGGGCAAATATAACAAAGCTCTAATGGTGAAAATAAGTAGAAATATAAATACAAAAAATGACCTGAAGGGTCATTACACTTAGTGATTGTTTTCATTCCAAACTTGTTTTAAACATACCTTGAACACCATACACAAGTAATTTAACACTTAGATGCTTAATTGTATAACTATCCATTCATTACGTACACAAAAAGTCCTCATGGCTAGGCTAAATACATAGAGATTATGACACTTAAGTGCATAAACCCACTGAAGATCATCACCCCACACTTAAACCTTTGTTCATCCACAAACAACTATTTACATTAAGTATAATCTAAGAAGGAATCCATCATTAACACTACAACAAGAAAGGCACTCAAGTTAGCACTGCAATGACTACACAAATAGATTGTTCCATATTAAGCATGTCATATGCATTTGAAAGCTCATGACCACAACTTCAAAACATCCTAGCCTCATGAATTGACTAAACCAAGTTGGGAAACTCATGCATATTACTCAATCCAATAGATTATATAGGTCATCTCATTGTCATCAACTATGCACCCTCACACAAGAAGGTTAAATATATTCATTCATAGAGATACGATTCATCACAAGAATGGGTATAAGAATAAAATTTTGCTTGCTCTCACAAGGAATTCTTATGCCATACAAGATGAAACATAGGCTTTCCCTTGGGTGTAGTAATCCATTAAAATCAGAATTTTGAGGCTCAAGATCAAATAGGAATTTAAGGGTTGTAATGTAGGCTAAGGGATGGGTAGGAACTACTCTGGCTAGTAATAGTGATGATATTCCTTAAGTTCTTTAATAAATCACATTATACATTAGGATCTTCTTAAAACAACCAAAGTTTTACCACTTTTAGCTTCCCAGACTCTTTTGTTTGCCGCATCTCTTTAGGCTAGTTCACTTATAGTAATGACGGAATATTTTCTACCAACGCATAATTTAATTTTTGATCAATTTTCTCTATTTCATTACATTACTCCCAACCACACTACATAAAATTTTTCAACACTAATAGTTACTATTTTGGGGCTTCACATTCACCTTTTCATTCTTTAATTTTACACTCCTTAACCATATTAATTTTGCAACAAAGATCTTAAGAGCTTTGTATCAAATTACGGTCAATCCAAGAAGGGAATAGGCTTCATATAAGGTTGTCTAAGAATAGGATAAAGGCTCAGTATGGATAACTAAGATTATACACAAAGGTAGATAATAGGAGGTATAAAATATGGCTTTCAAAAAATTGCATATATCATCTCCTAAACCTAACACTCTTTATTTCTCTTTGCACATGCTAGGAAAGTTCTAGGAATTATTATGTAACAAGGAAAACCACAAAAACCTCACATCACACATTGCACATACTCAAATCAGGTATGATCATTATAGAATCTCAACAAAGAAATAACATGAATTCAACATTAAACCAACATTGTACAAGAGTCATGAACATGAACCTAGGAGTCTCAGAAGTAGTCATTCAACACAGTCCAAATTCTTTCACATTCAAAGTCACTTGCATCATGTAATCATATATAATAATTAACAAAAATATGTCACTTCTTGAAAATCCAAGGGGTGGGTGAAGTATGACCCTGCTACTATGTAAGACCCCGCAAAATTCTCTCGTAGTCTGAGCCTAAGAGCATGTTTAGTGAAGTTTTAATCCGGCCCTAAAAGGTTGAGAAGTGTCTTCCCTAGTAAGAAGTATTTTGAACCGTGTAGAATTTCCCCAATATCAACTTTTTGTCATAAGGATAATTGAATAAGCTTTTCATTAATACCAAATTCGCCTAAATCCAACACTTGGGCAAAGAGTTAAAGCTATTTTAGTGAGACAGTGTGCTACTTGGCACTTTAGTGCATCGCGGAGCCAGCCAAAATGGCAATCGTCAAAATCCAGTAAGCCTCCGGGATTTTGGTATGTTAAGCCAAGGCTTAATTTTAGAATTGTCAATTTCTAGTGCACCAATGTGATTCCACCTCGTCACGGTACCTTTCCAGTTCACAACCAAGGTGGCAACGCGATTCCACCGCATCGCGCCATCAAGCAGTTTCCTGATTGTCCAATTTCCAGTGAGCTGGCACGATTATGGCGCATCATGCCAGTATGTAAAATCAAGATTTTTTAGTTTAATTTCAGGGCAAAAATGGTCTTTTTCTAACCCCTGTATATGCTCTTTAACATGGGATTTGGCCTCATTTCACCCAAAATATCATTGTTTTCTCTCAAAGTTGTTCAAGAACAAGAGCTAGGGTTTGAAAATGAAAACCCTTCCTTCTTCTTCAAGAGAAATCAAGAAATCAAGAATCTCTACAAGAGCTTTCAACAAAGAGTTTCTCTAAGGTATGCAGATGTTGATTCTTGAGTCCCTTTTATCCAAGAAGCTCAAGAACCCTTTTCTAAATTTCAAAGCTTTTATGTTTATAAGTTTTCATGATTCATGTGAGTTGAAATTGATGTTCATGCTATTATTGAGTTGTGATTTATGTTTCTTTACAAAGTTTTCAAGCTTTAACCCTAGTATGTGGTATTCATGATAAACCCTCCTCAAGTTACTTGTTAAGTGGTGTGTTCATGTCAATTAAGTGTAGAAATTATTGAATAAGCAAAGCATGCTCCCCATATGCTTGATAAAATGCTTATGTGAATGATTTAGAGCCATTATAGCATGTTGACTAGAAATCCCTAATTGTGTGTAAGCCCATGATGCCAAGTGTTTGTTGAAAAGCCTTAGTGAATGAATTATGGCATTCTAGCATGAAGTTCCCTAATTATGTGTTCTTCAGTACATGACAAGACTTAATATGTGTGAAGTGCTTGATGCAAGGCCTTGTTAAATGGAGTATGATCCAATAGCATGTTCCCCTATGTTATTACATGTTTAGGATTCCTAAATACTTGAAGTGGTTCCTTAGTGATTGTGATGGTGAATGATTGCCCATGGTCATGATTATTCAAGAATGGTTATGTTTTACTTTTGTGTTATCGAGTCTTGGGGGTATTTATACCCGATAATTTAGCTGTTGTCTAGAGCCCGTGTTAGTTTTTATGTTAATTCCAGTCGAGCCATGATTTTCAGAACTCAGCGAGTTATAGAACTCTATATTCTCAGATAGATACAGAACTTAAGAAATCTCAGTAATCTCTGTAATCACCATAACTCAGTATCGCTAGTAATCTAGCCTCAGTTCTGTATTCAGCTCAGATCTAGTAGTATTCAAGTGTTCAGTTCAGTCCTCAGTAGTATTCGAGTAATCTATCCCGAGCTCAGTGTCGTTCAATCAAATAACGAGATTCAGTAGTATTCCGTCAGATACGAAACCAAGTGAATTCAGCTTAACTCAGTTAGATAATTTGAGAAACATGATCAGTATCAAATTCAACTTAGTTTGTGTTCAGTTAAGAATTAGTTCAGAGTCTTTTAGTTAGGAGTAGGAGCTAGCACCGAGCGAGGGAAGGGATGGTGGCTCCCCATTAGAGAGGCGGAGTCGTTAGGAGTAATCCCTGAGCTCTAGAACTGCATAGCCAGCGCAGGATGCAGGAGTCACCCATCAAGAAAGGCTAGTCACCCGTCAGATAGGCTTGACTATTATATTGCCTTAGGCTTGACTTCCTGTGAGGGTCGCCCATCAGATAGGCTTGACTAAAGAGGTCTTTACCCGCGGCACGGTATTGACACCCTTCCAGATGGGGTTATAGGTTGGACCCTACCAGTTGAGATTTGGGGCATATCAGTTTAGTGACTACTTCCCACAGTTACAGGTTCAGTATCAATCTTTAGAAATCAAGACTATCAGATACAGTAATCTATCTCAGTGAGGAACTAAAATAGTTCTATTAATTCATGGACCAACCATCAGATAGGCTTGGTCCTATATAAAGTTATTCATTATCAGGTCCCGAGATCACCCATCAGATATGCTTGATCTCAGTCTCATATTCAGTTGAGTAATCTTAGTATTAGATCCAGAGATCACCCGTCAGATAGGCTTGATCTCAGTCTCAAATTCAGTTGAGTATTCTTGTTTTTAGATCTAGAGATCACCCGTCAGATAGGCTTGATCACAATCTCATATTTAGTTGAGTAATATCATTATCATATCTTGATATCACCCGTCAGATAGGCTTGATCTCAGTCTCAGATTCAGTTGAGTATTATTGTTGTCAAATTCGGACATGATCATTTCTTATCACTGATAGTAGATTTTAGAATCATCCATTAGAGAGGTTTGATCTCTGATGCAGTCAGTCAAGAGTAGAAAGCTCAGAATTCAGTCATTGATATGAGTAGATTTAGTTAATCATTTTTGGTATTTCAAGTCACGATTATTTCAGTTATGGTTCATGCATTCATGCATGTGTTCTCATTCAGTACTCTCATGATTATTCAGTTAAGTAATTGTTCATGCATAATCCCTTGCATTTAGCCTTACCTCATCTTCATACTTGGTATATTCCTGTACTGATGCATTTATGCTATGGTGTTTTATTTGACACCATAGGTTCAGAGGCACGAGATCCAGAGTACCCTTAGCAGCTCAGTCCCAGTCAGCAGCAGTAGACATAAAAGTGAGTCCTCTTTAGTCAAGGATGATCCTTATTTTTATTATTATAATATCAAATTTGGTTTAATTTCAGTAGACAGAGTTAGTTGGGGGCATGTCCCATCAACTCCACAGTTTAGACAGTTTAGAGGCTTTTCAGACAGATATATCAGTATTCAGTTTTAAATTTTGAGTATTTTTAGATGTTTTGAACCTTATGGCCAGTTTCTATATTTATTATCTATAATATTCAGTGTTCAGGTACAGATATTAGTAGAGGGTTGGCTTGTGTTCCTTTGGGATCATGAGCACCGTGTGACATTGTGGTTCCAGAAAATCGGGTCATTACATACTGATACCTCATTAAAAATAAATAAAGAGAAAATTAAATCTTGTATTTTTTAAAATCTTGTCAAAAACTAGAAAAACAAATAAAAAAATATCCTATAGAAACACTTCACCTTTAACCATGGGATAATTCCTGACCTAAGTAATCATGTTGTTGGCCCCAACCCGAGATGAGGGTGTTTAGCCACTCATGGATTTACAATATATTACAAGATTGAAATTCACGCATAAAAAAATAAACTAAGTGAAAGACTAATAACCCGAAAATAATCCTCCTCAAATGTATTCTCTACCCTAAAGGCCATCCTAGATGTGTAAAATAACATAGGAGTGTCCTATTTATAGTTGGAACCAAGAGCCCTTTTTGAAACCATAAGCGTGCCACGCTAGTGAATTGGTTAGGCGTGGAACACCCTTATTATGGAGGTTTAATAGAATTTGAAAAAAAAGTTTATGTATAAGGTCATGGAACGCCCTTAACGTGGAGATCCAAGGGTGTGGCACGCCCTTGTGCTAAGAATTTCCACACCATCCATGTAAGCTCCATCAAATTAGCTTTGATTTCCTCCATTAGTGGGTATTATTCCATATCCTTAGACCTTGTTTTGTTCTTGAATATCACCTTAAAATCTCACATGTCCAACCCTATAATCAAACACCACAATTTAGTGCTTAAACATAATAGAATCCAACAAGATCAACTAGAACAACACATAGCTCAAGCTATTAACAATAGTTTTCTCGTCTAAACTCAAAGTGATCATTTTCATTCCAAACTGGTTTTGAACACACCATAAACATCATCAAAAAGTATTTGAAAACTTAGAATCTCAATTATATGATTATCCATTCATTACGAACATAAGAATTCCTCAAAACAAGGCTAAATACAAAGATATTATGATATTAGGTGCATAAATCCACCTAAGTTCATCCAAAAACTTATAGCATGCAAGTGCACACACAAGTGTACGTGGTGACCCAAGTATTAAAGTTTCCTTTAAAAGAAAAGTATCAATCCTACAAGGATATGTGCTCAACAGCTATCAAATTCTTGTAGCACTACAAAGATTAAACAAGAGAAAAAGTAATCTATAATGTCTAAGAGTTTAAAATATAAAGTAACCATAAACAATGCGATAATATAAATCTAATGTTAAGACACCATGAACAATCCTAATTAACTATATATTTTCATCTGTTTAGTTAATTATCTTAGTTATTAACTCACGATGTTGATAACATAATTAGGGAATGGTCATCCTTTAATCATCTATCGAACTTTGACCCACATCTGCATAATTGAGTAGGCATAAGAGAACTAATATAAATGAATTTATATTTCATACTATATATGACCTAAGTGGTGAGAGTTAGGTATATTCCTATCCTAAATGTAAAACATAAATTCAATAGCTCTCCATGTAAGATCCCACTTCATATATCCGATGTTCTAATCAATTGTTCCTCTTTTTGTGCTTCTAATAGAAATCTTGATTTATACTAAGGGTCGTGAATCCATAGAATAGGAAATACAAGTATATACGAACTACAAATAATGATAATAAACATAAACCAACTTAAATATAAGCTTAATTAATCATGTTCTTTGCCCCAAACCTAGATGAGAGTGTTTAGCCACTCATGAATTTACGACGAATCACAAGATTCAAATTCATGTATAAAAAGCAAAAGTAAACAAAGGTAAATATTAAGAAGCCTCATCAAGTTTATTCTCTACCCAAAAGGTCATCCTAGGCATGTACAACAACATAGGAGTGTCTTATTTATAATTGGAACCAAGATATTATTTTGAAACCATAGGCGTACCACATTACTGAATTAGTGCGATAAGGGTGGGGCATGCCCTTATCATGAATGCTTACTAGATTTTGCCAATTTTGGTTTGTATATAAGGGTTTGGCATTCCATTAACATGGAGATCCAAGGGCTTGATACACCCTTGTTCTCAAAATTTCCAAATTTTGTCCATGTAATCTCTATCTATTTGGCTTTGAGTTCTTCCCATCATAGGTGTTTTTCCATCATTGTTATACCTTGTTTGCTCACAGATATCAAGCTTAACATCTTACATGGATACCACCATAATCAAACACTACAAATTAGCGCTTAAACACAATAAAATCCAACAAGATCAATTAGAAAAACACATAGCTCAAGCTAGTAACACTAGTTTTCTCATCTAAGCTTTAAGTGATCGTTTTCATTCAAAACAATTTTAGAATATGTCATAAACATCATAAATAAGTAATTTAACGCTTGTAGTCTCATTACACACACAAGAAGTCCTCAAACCTAGGCTAAATACATAGAGATTATGACACTTAGGTGCATAAATCCACCCAAGATCATCACCCCATACTTAAAGCCTTGTTTGTCCTCAAATAACTATTTACATTTAGCATAAATTAAGGAAGACTCCAATATTAACACTACAAAAATCAAGACACTCAAGTTAGCATTAAAATGACTACACAATTAGCAAGTTCCACATTAAGCATGCCATATACATTTGAAAGCTCATGAACACAACTTTAAAACATCCTAGACTCATAAATTGACTCAACCAAGTTGGAAAACTCGTGCATATTACTCAATACAATATATCATTCAAGTCAAGTAACCTCACTATCATCATCCATATATCTTTAGACAAGTGATTCACCCATACTCATTCACAGAGATGAAATTTATCACAAGAATGGTTATAGAAATCAAATTTCGCTTACTCTCACAAGGAATTCTCATGCCACACAAGATGAACATAGGTTTTCCCCTTGTTTAGTACACTAATATTAGAATATTAAGGCTTAAGATCAAATATGACTGTAAGGGTTAAGGGTTGTAAGGTAGGCTAAGGGAACAATAGGCCAATAATAGCGAATATCTTCCCTAAGAGCTTTAATACATCACACTATACATTAGACTCTTCTCAAAGCAATCAATGTTTCACCACTTCTAACTTCCACACTCTTTTGTTTTGCCCCATATTTTTAAGCAAGTTCACTTATAGTAATAAGGGAATGTTTCTAACAACACCCAATTCAATTTTTGATCCATTTTCTCTATTTCATTACATTACTCCTAACCGCACCAGATAAATTTTTTTAACACCAATAGTTACTATTTTGTGTATTCACATTCACCTTTTCCTTCTTTAATTTTACACTCCTTAACCATATTAATTTTTTACTAAACCTTAAGGTGATTTGGATCAAATTATGGTCAATCAAAGAAAGGGATAGGCTTTATATGAGGCTAACAAAGAATAGGCTAGAGGCTCAATAGGGCTAACTAAGACTATGCACAAAGTTAGATGATAGGGGGTATGAAATATGGCTATAAAAAGTAATGCCTATATTATCTCCTAAACCTAACACTTTTTATTTTGCTTTACATACAACACGCATATTCTAGACATCACTATGCAACACGAAATATAACAAAAACCTCACATCACACATAGCATATGCTTAAATCAAGTAGGATCCTTATATACTCTAAACCAAGCAATAGCACGAATTCAACATTAATCCAACATCACACAAGAGTCATTAACAAAAGCGTAGGAGTCTCAAAAGTAGTTATTCAACACATTCCACTTGCTTTCACATTCAAAACCACTTTCATCATGTAATCATACATATATCTTACTTATTCCTAATACAAAATTTAAAGAATTTACTCCTAAAAATAAAAAAGGGATTCTGGGTTAAAAGGTACCCTTTTAAGAAAAAATTGAAAAGAAAAACCAAGGGGTGGGTGAAGTGTGCCCCTACTACTTACACCATACTAAAATTAAATAAAGAGAAAAAGAAAATATTTTTTGTATTTTTTAAATTTAGTTAAAAACTAGAAAAAAAATAAAACAACATCATATACCTGCACATCACCTTAAACCATGGGAATATTACCCACCTCACACTTAAAAATACACTTTGTCCCAATAGTATAATTCAAAAGCAAGGATATATATACTGTTTGAGGCCTCTAGGCCTAGCTAGAAACATATTTAGTCATTAAGAAGGTCTGATGGATCCCACACCCTATCTTTCCATATTTCTTAGCTTGGGTTTTCAGTACTCAAACTTTCATTCAACCTGTGACTCAAAAAACAAAAACTACGTGATACTATGGAAAAACTAAGAAAAATAATATACATACCTTAACTTGGGTCACCTCCTAAGTAGCCCCTGATTTAGTGTCACGATATGACTCACATCACTACTTTAACTATATTCCCTTATCTTCTTCCTCTGGGTTATCTTCTCACTCTTTCCTGACCTCTTGAGTGTGTACTCTCAAGGTCTACATATTTTTCAACTATAGCCTTATCAGGCTCCTTCTTAAGTTTTTTAACTTTGGGAGATTATCTAGAGAGGTCATTGGTGGTTTGCACTCTACCAACCCATACTCATCCACTTCTATAGAAGTAATCATGCATAAATCCTTATAATGCAAAGGTGGAGTAAGTGGTTTGTATACTTTGAAGACACATGTTCATTATCCAGTCTCATTTTAAGAGTGTCCTCTCTAGCATCAATTAGTGCTCTTCCCTTCACTAAGAATAAACATCCTAATATGATCGATACCCTTTCATCCATATCATAATCAATAATAATAAAATTGACAAGAATAATGAACTTGCCAACCTTAATGAGGACATATTCAATAATTTTTTTGGGATGCACTCTTATTGTATCCACCATTTGGAGCACCACAAAGCATGGTCTCAGCTTCCCTAAGCTAAGAGTATTATAATAAGATAGGGACATCCAGTTTATGCTTGACCCTTAGTCACTCAAAGCATGGACCATATCATTATTGCCAATTTGAATAATGAGGGTGAATCTCCCTAGGTCTTTCAACTTTTTTTACATCTTTCTCATCGCCACCAAACTGCACTCCTTAGTAATTGCCACTATCTAAATATCACTCAACTTTGTATTATTGGTCACTACTACTTCAAGTTCTTGGCGTAGATAGGCATACCCTACAAAACATCTTACAATGGTTGGTTAATTTGAAGTTCTCTAAATGTGTCAAAGAACTTCTTAAAACATGCATATTCTTTAGCCTTTTTGAACTTTTGTAGGAAAGGTGGTAGTGGTCTTTTTTGAACCTTCTCATCTTTTTTAGCTTTTGGGTACTCAGACTTCCCCGATATTTTAGCATCTTTGGCTTCAACTTGTTTCCCCTCTTGCTGCTTTGGAACTAACTCTTCCTGAACCTCCTAATTTTTCTTTAGAGGTCGGTCAATGAGATCTCTGCCACTTCTCATGGTGATTGCCATTACCTTATTTGGATTTTTCTGTCACTTGGCAAATCCCCTAAATGTATGGTATTCTGCACTTGTACTAGCTGCCCCAGTTGTGTCTCTAAATTTTTTTGGGCTAGTTGTTGGTTTTTTATTTCTACAACCATTTGTTCTAGATTGGCCATGATATTTTTCAATATTTTGTCAATATTATTGTCCTACATGTTTGGATACCATAGGAAATACTGAGTCTGACTTTGATTGTTTCCCCCATCAACAGTTAGGCTAACTCTACCACTTGTAAATGTAGGCATTATCATAATTTCCTTTTTGTGCATTGCCCACCAAATTTATTGACTTTAAATTTTCTCAACATAAGTATGTAGAGTAAAAACTTATACCATAAATCTCACTCTAAGATAGGGTCTGATAGACTGTATTAACCTGAAAGTATGGTTGGTTTACAGTCAACTTACTAAACTGTATCATTAATTTATTTTGTAAGGCTAATAGTTGAGTGGCCAAAGCTATGACACTATCCACCTAAATTATACCAGCAAGCTTCTTCATCGTACTTCTAGCTATACCACCATACCAATTAGGATTACCTTGTGTAATTTTATTTAAGAAGGTATAAATCTCGTCATATGTTTTCTCCAATGCTTGACCACCTGCAGCTAAATATAGTAAATATTTTTTGCTATGGTCAAGAGCTTCAATAAAAGTATGATCTAATACCTTGTCCTTCTTTGGTGATGTGGACAGTCTCTAAGAAGAGATATCAACCTTTTCCAATCATGATACATGTTCTTTTCTAGCTTCTACTTAAAACATAGAATCTCGCTATGTAGCCTTGTAGTCTAGATGGATTGGAAGAATTGTATGAAGAACTTTTTACTAGATCATACCATTTAGTGATGGAGTTTGAAGGTTTTGCCTTCAAATATTTCTTTGCTTCCCCTAAAAGTGAGAAAGGGAAAAGAGTGATCCTTACGTAGTTAGCAAAGACTCCAGTAGGAATAAATGTGTCACCAATCACTAAAAGATTCTTCAAAAGGACCTGTGGATCCTCATGTGACCAAAATGTGAATTACCCACTATTGAACAAAAATTGTTTGATCTCAAATCTACCTTTCAATTTTAGTCTGCATATAATGGAGGTAACATTGGTTGCAAGTAGGATTGTCATTTCATGAACTGTCCTGTGGGTTGGTGGATCTTTAGCCATTAGTGCAGGAAAAGCTTCTTCCTGATTAATTTAAGGTATTCGATAGATAATGACTGATTCTCTCCTCAACTGATGTAAGTGTCGCTTAGGTTTAGGGTATGGGTCAACCAAACCCCTTTTCCTTTCCAACTTACTCAAGTTTAAAATCTATATTTGCAAATTTAGAAGAAAATATCAAGTTGTCAGCACTTAAGAAACTAAATATCATAACCAAAAGTAAGATAATTGTCAATTCTTAAGTCCCTAACAATGACACCAAATACTCATTGTGTCAAAGTACACACGCAAGTGTACATGCTCACCCACTAGTAAAGTGGCCATTAAAATCCAAGTATAAATCCCATAGAGTCTTGTTCTCAACAACAATCTAATTTTAGTATTACTACAAAGATTAAATAAGTGCAAAAGTAATATATAATGTTTGAGAGTTAAAAATGTAAAGTAACGTAAATAATATGGTAATATAAAGTACTTGAACAATAATGGGGTGAAATATAGGGTTAAGGCACTATGAACAATCCTACTTAGCTAAATAATTTTGTCAGTTTAGTTAATTATCTTGGTTGTTGACTCATGAGGTTGATAGCATAATTAGGGAATGGTCATCCTCTAATTATCTATCTAACTTAGACCCATAAATACATAATTAAGTGGGGTTGTGAGAACTATGTTAAATACATTTATTTTTTATCCCATATATAAACCATGTGGGGAGAATCACCTATATTCCTATCCTAAATGCAAATTTTAACTTCAACCCCTCTTTCCCACACCATATATCCCATGTTATAATCTATTATTCCTTTTTCTGGCCTTCCAATAGAAATATAGATTTATCCTGAGGATCGTGAATCCATAGAATAGTAAATACAAGGATATATAAATGACCGATAATGATAATAAACATAAACCAACTCAAATATAAGATTAAGTAATCATGGTCTTGGCCCCAACCCTAGATGAGGGTGTTTAGAAACTCATGGATTTAAAATGAATCACAAGATTAAAATTCATGTATAAATAAAAATTAAACAAAGTCAAAGATTGAGAATCCTAACATAAACCTTCTCAAGTGTATTATCCACCCGAAAGGTTGTCCTAGGTGTGTACAATTACATAGAAGTGTCCTATTTATAGTTGGAACCAAGAGCCAATTTTGAAACCACGAGTGTGCCACGCTAGTGAATTGGTGTGATATGTGTGTGTCACGCCCTTATCGAAGAGGCTTTTGGGAGCTTGAAAATTTTGGTTTTTGTCAAAGAGCGTGGCATGTGCTTAATGCGGGGATCCACGGCCATGGCATGCCCTTATTCTAAGAATTTCCAAATTTTGTCCATGTAAGCTCCATCCATTTGGCTTTGAGTTCCACCTTTTGTGGGTGTTTTTCTATCATCATTAGACATTTTTTTTATCCTAGATATCAAGCTTAACATATCACATGACCTCCTCTATCATCAAACACCATAAATTACTGCTTAAACACAAAAGAATCCAACATGATCAACGAGAACAACACATAGCTCAAGCTAGTAACGTAATTTTTCACATCTAAACTCTAAGTGATTATTTTCATTCCAAACTTGTTTTAAAACACCATAAATATCATAAACAAGTAATTTAATACTTACATGCTTAGTTATATTATTATCCATTCATTATGCACACAAGAAGTCCTGAAAACTAGGCTAAATACATAGAGATTATGACATTTAGGTGTATAAATACATCAAATATCAACAACCAAGTCACATATGCAACAAGGAAAAAATATCGTATGTGACAACTGGTCTCTTACGCGACGACCTCTTAAGAAACTCAGTGGTCACTTAAGCGATGTCTGGGTGGTTAAATCCCTAAATTTCATGAGTTTTCACCATTTTTGAGACTTGGAACTTGGGGTTTTGAGTCTTTGGTTATTTTATCCTACATTTTTAGCTTGGGAAAGCTCCAAAACTCCTATTTCAATTATTTTTCTCTATTCTTGTCATTAAATCTTTTCAAAACTTAATTTTGAAGATGGAATTTGGGGATTTTGGCCCATGGGGACTGAAATTAGAAATTCTTTGATTTAAACCCCAATTGCAACCTGTTGTCACTTGGGTTTTCTTCTATGCATTCCTTTAATTTTGGGGAATATAATTTTGGACAAAAGTTCTGGGTTTACCCTTCTTTTTTGTGAGACTATTTTGGTTGTTCATTTTGACCTTGACTCAGAAATAGGCCACATGAATATCATTGGCTATTTTTAAATGCATAGATTCTATATTTGTTGTTTTAGTTCATTTTGGCTCCATTTGTAAAGAGAAAGCTTGTGGTAGTGGATTTTTTGACTAGTTTTTGGCATTTAGGTAGGTTATGGCTTAACTTTCTTCAGATTTGGCTGGGTAGTTAATATTGGTAAAAAGTCATATTAGGGGTATGGGAACCAGTCATTGAAATGTATATACTAATGTGTTGTTCCCATGTAGGTATGTTGTTGTTATTTGGTGGCTTTGAGTATTGTCTTCTTTGTGTGACTGAGTGGGGTCTTGTATAATGTTTTTGGCACTTATGTATGTGTATTTAGTGGTATCTATTTAGTTAAAATCGTCAATTAGAATTTATGTAATATCAATGGCATATCTTTGTGTATATTACTTTATTGGCATATGAATTACATTTAATTCATAAATAGTTGGCATATTGAGTGGATGTTGGCTCAGATGGATCGGTATATTAGTTGGTTATTAGACTATCTCATTCTTGTTGGTTGTAAGCATTGCATCTTTATATTATATACACTTATGAAACATTAGTACCACTATGGAAATATTGGAAACACTGGCTTGTGACATCTTTATAGACCCTAGGTCGAAAGATATGCTAAAGAGAAGTCATGGATATTGGTATTGGTTATTGGATTATATATGGGTTGCAAACCCCCATGGGTCCTACTTGGAAGCATAACTTAGTAGGTGTACATGGAGTTTGTGCAACAACCTCAAGCATCATATCATTATCATCATCATCTTTATTGCATTTCATATATATATATATATATATATATATATATATATATATATATTATGCTCATTATGTGTTGTATTATTGTCATTAATATGATATCTGTCTATTTGTACTTCTTTCTTAGACTTATATTTGGTATACGTGTACATTTATATTTTTTTGTCATTTAAGTATATGATATATATATATGTGTATGTGTGTGTATTGTAGAACTGTTAGTGAAGATAGTATGGGCTACCATTTGGGACATTATTTGATTGCAGGTGATGTGCCCATAGTTTGTATTTTATATGCTTTATATTCTACTTTTCTCAGTCGACCTATGATACCTACTAAGTATAAGTTGACCATACTTACCCCTACTACACCTTTTTGGTGCATATCCAAGTATAAGTGGCTACAAGAAAACTGATTCAGACGGTATCTAGAGTACATCTGAGGTAGAAAATGGTCTATGTTTTTGGAGTTATTCTACTACCTCTTCGTATCTAGATCATGTCTTATTTGTATTCTTAGATAAATTTTGATCTTTTTGGACTATGATTGATCTTTTGACATTTGAGATTTGTTTATTAGTTCTTACACTATGACACCAGGTTTTGAGATATTGTATGGTATCTTTGGTTATGTATTTACACTCTTACTATATATATGTTATTTGACTTTATTCTAGGAGTCTTTTCTTGGGTTTTGGTATTGATTTCTCATTTCATAGTAGTTTGTGTAATAGGCTAACTTGTCAAGGCTTGCCAAGAAAAGTGATATCATGACCCTTGGTTTTGGGGTCATGATAAATTGGTTTTAGAGCTAGGTTCTCATTGGTCTTATTAGTGTATGAACTGGATGTCTAGTGGAGTTTTATGGACTAGTACATAGACATTCATATCTATCTTCAAGAGTCTACAAGATATCTATAGGAGGCTTTACTTATTTCATTTTATATCTTGCAAATCTTTCCATTCCTTATGTTCTAACTAGTATTTCACTCTTTTCCTTGTAGATAGTGAAGAGTAGATCCTGTTAGGCTAGAGATGTAGAGCTATCATCAAAGAATTGGGCTCAGTCCAGAGGGTGATTTATGAGCCATAAACAAACTCAAGCTAGCAGACAGACATAAGGATCTACCCCATCCGTAGGTAGAATTGAGGGCTCTCCCCTAATCCTTAAGTTGAGAATATTAGAGATATCGGGCCTATTCTGGTACCAAAAAGTTCTTCTACCCAGTGTAGAAGGGGTTTTTGATTCACTTGCTGACCGATTTGAATAGTGCTCCTTTTACTGCCCCTAGTATTTCACTAGCTCTGAGTATTGTACCTCTATCTTCCTATGGTGTTCCTCTGATTTCAAGCGTAGATCCTCTAGTGGTACCGACATATACTTGTGGTACTCTATAAACTATGAGTGTTGTTCTCTTTTTATGTCAGTGTTTGAGTATGGTATTTCAAGAATAGGAGTTCAACCTTCTTCTATGTTAGCTCCTCAGGTGGAATCTCACCCAGCCAGGTTTATGATACCTCCTATTATTGCACGTATAGTTATATATTTTAAGGATCAGAAGTGGTTTGAGAGATTCACTAGTTTAGCTCCTCTTAGGTTCAGTAATGTTGTATGAGAAAATGTCAATGAATATTTGATTAACTATCATGAGGAGTTGCATAACTTTGGTTTACTTGAGTTGAATGGGGTCGCTATACTACTTATCAGTTGAAAACCTCTAGAATCTCTAGAGATGACTTGGGATCAGCTTTTAAGGCTTCGTTAGATAGATTTCTACCTTACAATTTAAGGGATCAGAAGAGAGTTAAGTTTGATCACCTGTAGCAGGGATTCATAACTATTATAGAGTATGAAGCACACTTTCATACTTTGTGTAGATATTTTTATGCCAGCATTGCCACCAAGTCTGAGAAGATTCAAAAGTTAATAAAGGGGTTGGATGTTTCTCTTTAGCTATTTATGACTCAAATTAAAGTGTTTTAGGCATTATTTTAGAGTATAGTAGATCACACTAGGATGACTGGGTCAATTCTTTGAGGGTTTCAGGGAGGTGCAAGAGGGTGCACCATTAGGGAGAGCTCAAAGGTCAAACTACTCGAGGTAGAGATTCTATAGGTTTTTAGGTATCATGGTAGACCAGTATAGAAAACCTTTCAGGGTTCAGGTAGTGGGTCTTCTATTTTAGAATTTTTTTGTGGTTGTTCTAGCTCAACTATACCACCTTGTATTGAGTTGAGACATAGAAGCTTCTATGTGTGTGATGAGGTTGGCCATTTAAACAAGAACTGGCCACGTCTTATGTCCAGGGCTACTCCCATATCAGTTGTAGGAGATAAAGGTTCTACTAGAAGAATGCATGATAGAGATATTGGTACCCGTAGTAGAAATTTTAGGGTTACTCAGTTAGGTCGTGGTTATGAACAGTGATATGCTATACCCACTAGACCAGAGGCAGAGTCTTTTGATGTTGTCATTACAAGTATCATCCTTATTGATCTGCATCTATGTTATTTGATTTAGGATCAACTTTTTCCTATATGTCTGCATATTTTATTTTGGGTTTTGATTCTACTAGTTCGCCTCTTTCCATGCCTATATTTGTATCTACCCCTGTAGGAGATTCTTTAATGGTGGATCAGGTGTAACAATCTTGTGTTTTGACTTTTGCTGGGCATGAATCTTGGATAGATCTGATTGTATTAAATATGGTAAATTTTGATTTTATCTTGGGTGTGGATTGGTTAGCTCCTATCATGTTGTCCTAGATTGTTATGCTAAGACCATGGCATTAGCTTCATCAGGTGTGCCAAGGATAGTTTGGAAGGGTGTATTTCATTCAGGTCCCAAGAGAGTTATATCTTTGCTTTAGGCTCGTCATTTGGTTAAAAAGGAATGTTTGTCTTATTTGTCTCATATTCATGATACTAGTGTTGCTTTACCTCCTACTTTAGATTCTATTTGTATTTTCCATGAGTTTATGGGTATTTTCTCTACGGATTTTCTTGGTATACCTCTGTACCATGACATTGACTTTGCTATTAATGATAAGCTGGGCACCAAGCCCATTTTTGTTTCTCCTTATAGGATGTCCCCAATATAGTTGGAGGAATTAAAAAATCAATTACAGGAGTTATTAGATAAGGGATTTATCTAACCTAGTGCATTATCTTGGGGTTCACCTGTTATGTTTATGAATAAAAATGATGGATCTATACGTATGTGTATTGATTATCGCTAGATGAACAAAGGTCAAGGTTAAGTATCATCTACCTTATATTGATGATTTGTTCGATTAGCTTTAGGGTGCTATGGTGTTTTCAAGATTGATTTAAGGTTCAGTATCACCAGTTGAGGATTAAGGCTTTGAGTATCCTAAAGATAGCCTTTTGGACTTGATACTGTCATTATGAGTTCTTGGTTATGTCCTTCGGGTTGACCAATAGCCCAGCCACGTTCATGAAGTTGATGACCAGGTATTTTGACTGTATCTCCACTCTTTTGTCATTTTATTTATAAATGATATCTTGATTTATTCCAAGAGAGAGGTTAACCTTTAGGAGCATATATGGATTGTGCTTCAGAGATTGAGGGATGTGAAGTTGTATGTTAAGTTCTCTAAGTGTGAATTTTGGTTGGAGTCTATTTATTTCTTGGGTTATGTAGTGACCAAAGGTGGTATTATGGTCAATCAGGACAAGATCGTAGTGGTTCATGATTGGGCTAAGCCTATTTTTCCTATCAAGATTCAAAGTTTTATTGATTTGGCGGGATATTATCAGCATTTTATTAAGGGTTTTTTATCTATTACGGCACCATTGATCAAGTTAACTCAAAAGAAGATTTCCTTTTAATGGTCTAATGCTTGTAAGGCGAGCTTTCAAAATCTCAAGGATTTGCTGACTTCAGCTCCTATTTTGACTTTGCCCTAGGAGGGTATAGGTTTTGCCATCTTTTGTGATACTTTAGGTGTTGGGTTTAGGTGTTGTATTAATATAGGGCAGTAAGGTGATTATGTGTGCTTCTCATTAGTTGAAGCCCTATGAAAGAAATGACCCTACCCATGATTTGGAGTTAGCGGTCAATTCTTCTTTGAAGTTGTAGAGGCACTACTTATATAGACTCTATTATGAGATTTTCTTAGATCATCATAGCCTTCAGTGTTCCTTCACCACCAAGATCTTAATATGATGTAGTGTTGTCAGCTTGAGTTGCTTAAAAATCATTACTTGACTATTCTTTATCATCCGATCAAGGCTAAAGTGGTTGCGGAAGTCTTGAGCCCAAAGTCGACTAGCATAAGTAGCTTGGTACATCTTTTGACCCTGGAGAGACCTTTTCTCTTAGAGGTTCAGTCTTTGGTTAACCAGATGGTTAGGCTTGATATTTTATACCTAGGTATGTTTTGGCATATGTAGAGCTAGGTCTTCTTAGATGGAGCAAATTTAGGCTCATTAGTTTAATGATGTTGGGTTGAGAGTGATTTAGGATAAGATGCTTAATGGTAAAGCTAAGAAAGCCTCCCTTGATTTAGACAATATTTTGAGGTTTGGAGGCTGAGTTTATGTGCCAAGAGTGGGTTATCGGATTAGATTGATTTTGGAGGAGGCTGATTGTTCCAGCTATTCCATTTATTCGGGAGTGATTAAGATGTATTAGGATTTGAAAAAAATTTACTCATGGGGTGGTATGAGGAAGGATTTAGCATATTTTGTAGCTCATTGCCTACGTTTCAAATAGGTGAAGCCCGATTATTTGACTCCTTGTGGTTTGCTTCAGAGGTTATCCATTTCCAAGTGAAAATAGGAATGGGTCACTATGGACTTTGTGACTGGGTTGCATCATAATTCTCATGGTTTAGATAGTGTTTGGTTCATTGTAGAGTATTTGACCAAACTACTTATTTCATTACAGTTATGGTTCCCATCAGTGCTGAGAGTTTGACCCGTATCGATAGTCGAGAGATAGTCTGTCTGCTTGGCGTGTTGGTGTCTATCATTTTGGATTGAGGTTTAGTTTTCACATCTTACTTTAGGAAGACTTTTTAGAAGGAGTTGGGTACCCGAGCTGATCTTAGTATAATATTTCATCCCCAGTCCAATGGTCAGTTAGAGCTGACTATTTAGGTTTTGGAGGATATGCTCCATGCTTATGTGTTAGACTTTGGTGATTAGTGGGAACAGCATCTATCTTTGGCTGAGTTTGCATATAATATTAGCTACCATTCCAGTATTGAGATAGCTCCTTTAGAGGCTTTGTATAGTAGGCTTTGTCGCTCCCTGGTTGGTTGGTTTGATGTATCAAAGATTAAACCTTGAGGTACAGACTTACTTCATGAGTATTTGAATAGAGTTTGGGTCATTCGGGATAGACTTCAAGTGGCTCAGAGTAGACAGAAGTGCAGTGCGGATCGTAGACTTCATGCCTTGAGATTCAGTGTTAAAGATCATGTCTTCCTTTATGTATCACCCATGAAGGGCGTGATGAGGTTTGAGAAGATAGGCAAGCTTAGCCCCAGGTATATTGGACCTTTTGAGATCCTTTGGACTATTGAGGATATGGCTTATGAGTTAGTATTACCTCCAGACTTATCAACAGTTCATCCAGTTTTTCATGTTACCATGCTTCGGCATTACATTCCAAATCAGTCTCATGTCATTCATTGGGATTCATTTATCAAGATAAGAGGATGTTTTTTGTTGAGGATCCTATCTCCATTCTAGCTAGAGATATTAGACGATTGTGTTCTAGATATATTCCTGTCGTTAAGGTCCAGTGGAGATATCGACCTGTAGATGAGTCTACTTAGGAGTTCGTATCTAATATGTGAAGTAGTTATCCCCAGCTTTTTGCCGATTTGCATGGTCAACATTTATTGATATGTACGTTGGATGGCACAAAAACCTATGCTAAAAGATCCGGAACGTCAATTTTAGGTTGATAACATGGTTTTTACTATTTTATGGCTTTTATATCTCATTTTGGCCCTCGGTTCAAAAAATTGAGAAATTAGGTTTTGGGGGTCCACTTTGTGAAAATGATGTTTTTTTCAAAAATCTGATATCTCCATTGAGTCTGAAGCATTGAATTTGATAGGGTAGCATAGTTTATTTGCATTCTTGGGATTTTGGATGAATCTCAAGGGGTCCGCAGAAACTTTGAATTCTCTAAGTCTCAAGTTGGTGCACAACTCAGCCATACACTAGCTTAGATAACCTGTTGGTCACTTAAGCAACTAACAACCAATAGGGGGTATTACGTAAGTGACTCCCATATTACATAGACGAAAATTGCTTAAGCAACAGCCAAATCACATATGCATCGAGGCAGGCATCACATAGACCCGCTGGCCGCTTAAGTGATGCCTGGGTGGGTTAAATCACCCAAATTCTTGATTTTTCACTTTTTTGAGATTTGGAGCTTGTTTTTTTTGAGTTTTTGTCCAATTTCTTCCATTTTCAGCTTGGGTAAGCTCTAAAACACCTACTTCAATTATTTTTCTTCTATTATTGTCATTTAAATCCTTTCAAAACTTAATACTGAAGATGAAATTTGGGGATTTTGGCCTGTAGGGCCTAAAATGGGGAATTCTTTGATTGAAACCCCAGTTCCAACCCATTTTCACTTGGGTTTTCTTCCATGGCTTTCTTTAGTCTTGGGGAATATATTTTTGGACTAAAATACTAGTTTTAGCCTTCTTTTTTGAGAGCCCATTTTGGAGGTCTTTTTTGACCCCGACACATAAATGAGCAATATGGCTATCATTGGCTTTCTTTTAATGTGTATATTTTATATTTGTGTGTTTTAGGTGATTTTGGGTCCGTTTGAGAGGAGAAAGCTTTGTGGTAGAGGACTTTTGGATTATATTTTGGCATTTGAGATAGGTTATGGCTTAACTTCTTTAGACTGGGTTGGGTAGTTAGTATTTGTATAAAATAATGTTAGGGATCTGGGATCCAGCCATAGAAATGGATTAATGTGTTGTGCCAGTCGGGTGCTTATATTGTTGTTATTTTTTGGTTTCAAGATATTATCTATTTTGTGTGATCGTGTGGGATCTTATATAATATTATTAGCATTTATGTATGTACATTTGGTGGTATCTATCAAGTGAAAGGACTAAATTAGAATTTATATGGTATCAGTGGCATATATTTGTGTATATTACTCTATTGGCATATGAGTTACATTGAATTTACGATGGTTGGCATATTGAGTGGATCTTGACACATATGGTTGGTATATTGATTGGTTATTGGACTATCTCAATCTGATTGGTTGTGATCATTGCATCTTGATTCATATGGTTGGTATGCTGGTTTGTTATTGGACTATCTCAGACACAACCTGAACCGGGGACTTGTCGTAATGGGCATCCCACATCCAACCAGGACTAGGAACCACCCCCATCACCCAACCTAACTCCAAATATGCATACCCTGAGTCGAATGAATTCTCAACATATAACAAGATATTGTTTTTACAATTCCAAACTCTGGGATAGGTCCATGACCATGACCAACCCAAATAAGTCCAACCATCCATTATCCAACTAATAACCAAAACCAAAATAAAACCGTAAACCAATCCATACATCCCATACCAAATGAGTTCCATTATAAATATATAGATATAGATATATAGATATAGATATAGATAAAATCCCAACTAATAAAAGGATGGAACAATCATAAATGCAGTCAAACAGTATCATCCCCAATACCAATGTAAATACTAAGGATGGCACCATTGCCGACAATGCCCATACCAACCCATGGTAGTTCCACAAAGACTAACCAAAAGTAAAACAATGTTCGATTGGGACATACCCCCAACCATAGCCAAAATCAATGCCCCTAACCATAGCCAAAACCAATGTCTATAAGATGACCATAGTGTGTAAAGAAATCCATAACATGAAATAGATCCTTCTAGGATATGGAAGCTCACCACGTCAATCCAACCGAGCTGATCTTGAATCCAATCACTAAGTAGGAGAAGTATAATAGATGATTCCTATATTGCGTAGGGATACAGTCTCTCAAAAATGGGTTAATGGATGAATGCTAGCATGCAGTCAAGATAAGGATAAAATAATGTCAATCTTTAAAAGTAGTAAATCAACCATATGTATTCACAACCATACATATATCTATAACCATGCTGGGAAAAAAAAGGTTTAGCATTCCATTAAAACCATTAATGTGGGTATGTATAACTTAACCATCCTAGAACCACCCATGGGCTATATGGGTCCAGTGTAACCCCCTGAACGGGCCCCAATGCATAAAGCAGCACAAACCAAAGATACTATAGGAGTAGAGGATTCCTGAGTACCTTTCGCTCCCCATGATACATAGGCACAAGTGTACTTAGGGAATTCTCATGTACCCCGTAAGTATCATATATGGTCATTATGACCAATTCTCATGTCGATAAATATAAGTTTCCAGTATCCGTTCATTAGACTTACACCTTCACAGTCAGCAGTAACACCCCGCCATTATTGTCCAATTAAGATCATTACCACATAACCAAACCATAATTGCATTTATTATTAACCAAGGCTATAAGTAGTGGTATCGTCATATCAACTATAGCTTGCAAGACATGTCCTTATCCATCCTTTTTAAGTAAAACAATTCCCATGTTGTAATACCCCGCTAAATCCTAAGCTTATTTCAGTCCATTAGGCTTGTCAAGGGGTCCCAGACTTAGAATATTTTAGCTAAGTACTCAGACTTAGTGTCATTTTAGCCTACGAAGGTTGGCAATCTCTTTTTGCAACCTTTATGTCCATTAAATATTGATGTTTAGGTTGATTCATGATCAAGAATATCCGTAGGTGTTTCCGGACAAGTTTTGGATTTTTTGAACTTCATTTGAAGATCTGTTGGAATCCCAAAATAGTGGATCAACGCAATCTTGGCATGCCACATTGACTATTGTATTGATTAATATTTTCCCCAGCTACCAGCGTCCAATTCCAGTGAATTGACGTGAACATGGAGAAATGCATTGGCTATCGCATCGATGCCATCGACGCACCGTGTCAACCTACGTGTCAATCTACGTGTTGGTAGCTCAAGTTTTAAGTCATTAAAAGACCGCGTTCTTGGGGGTATTTGGGTATTTTCCCCACGTCCTTCAGCCCCTAAAACATGAAATTTAGTCCTTTGGAGAGCAAATATACTCATTTATTCTCCAATAAGCTCAAGAACAAAACCCTAGGTGCTTAAACTTCAAATCAAGAACTCAAGATTCAATCATAAACTTTCAAGAATTTTTCAAAACAGGTATGTGAAGTGTTCATCCAAGGGTTCCTTCCACCTTTAGAGTCCAAGAATATCTTTGAACTTCAAGTAATTGATTTTATGATTTCCATGGTTAGAACTAAAGTGTATCTATGATTGCTATTTGGATTAAGTTCCTAATTCATGATTATATGTATATATATATCTCATGTGAAATTGATCATTATATGTGTAGATTCATGTGAATCCATGACAAACCCTTGACTTGTGAAATTAAAGATGAATTTTGATGTTCACTTGTTGTTCAATACTATGTGCATATTCTATGCTCACCAAGTGCTTGATAAAGTGTCCATACGAACTATTAAGAGAATGAAATCATGTCAAGTTAGTTTATTTGCAAGTTATATCATGCAAGTATTTGTCAAAATACCCCAATGAATTAATGATGATCAAGTTCATAGTTTACATGTTTCATATTATGTCATGTCTCTTGATTTATGCTATCGAGTCCTAGGGGTACTTGTACCCTACAATTTAGCTGATTATCTAGAGCCATGGTCAGTCATAGAATATTATCAGTTATATCACGATCAGTAGTACTCTTATTCAGTTACAGAACTCAGGAAATACTCAGTAGATTCAGTGGTAGTTCAGTCTAACTCAGTAAACTCAGTTCAATTCAAAAAAATAGTAATCTCAGTAACCGTTCAGTCCAGCCTAGTACAGACTAGAAATCAGTTCAATTTCTGTTTAGTTGGGAGTAGGATTTAGCACCGAGTTAACCCAAGGATGGGGGCATTCCTATCAGGACAGAACTACGTAGACAGCGTAGGTTGAGGTATCTTCTTGCTAGACATTATGAGGGTTAATAATTCTTATCCGAGTTATCTTGTCAACAAGGGTTGATGAAAGAGTTTTCTATTAGAGAGGGTTAACTCATAGCTTGTACTTACCCATGGAATGGTATTGACACCCTTCTAACTGGGGTTATAGGTTGGACCCCAAATCAGTTAGAGAAGGGGTATGTTCGTTAAATGATTACCTCCCACAGTCTTAGTTCCAGTCTCAGTCTCAGAATAGAACTCAGTTTATTTCTACAGATTCAGGACTATCAGACATGGTTACTCAGCTTAACACAAAACTCAGTATGGTTCCATAGTACTCAGAACTATCAGATACAGTCATCTAGATAATCAGTAATATAGTATTCATAACACAGATATTGGTTATCAGTATTCCAATTCAGTACTCAGTATCAACACGATCTCAGTTACAGTCTATGTGTTCATTCATATACTCTTACTCAGTCATACTCATGTTATTCAGTTATTATTGTTCATGCATATGAACCCATGCATATCAGCCTACCTTACTGAGCATACCAGTACATTCAAAGTACTGATGCATGCTTTTCTTTTCTCTATGATGTCTTATATCATAGATTCATACACAGGGCTCCAGAGCACCCTTAGCCGTTCAGATTCTCAGCTTTCAGAGTAGTGCTAAATCCTTATAGTTTGAGGACATGCTTATTATTTATAGTACTTCAGATTTATTTTAGTAGATAGAGTTAGTTGGGGGCTTATCCCATTAACTCAACAGTTCATACAATTAGAGGCTTTTTTAGACTAGAGTATTTTCAGACAGTTGTTCAGTTTTTTAGTATTAATGTTCAGTTTTGGTATTGTGATACCATATTTAGTAATATGTATACCAAATGAACCCTCTATCATTTATTTGGTCTAAGTCAGATGAGGACCCTCAGGAATTTCTTGATTAGGTGCAGAAGGTTACCAATATCATGGGGGTGAATACTGCTGAAAGCGCTGAGTTGGCCACATATCAGTAATAGGATGTGGCTCATTTATGGTTCAAACAGTGGAAGGCAGAGAGGGCCGTAAATGCAGGGTCCATAGAAAAGAAGGAGATTGCAGTTGCTTTTCTGGATAGGTTCTTCCCACTAGAGTTGAAGGAAGAGATGGTTTTGGAGTTTATAAACCTGAACTAGGGACATATTTTAGTACAGAATTATTCTTTCAAGTTTACTCAGTTAGCCAGATATGCCCTGCATGTTGTAGCAGATAGCAGAGCAAAGATAAGTAAGTTTGTGTCAGGAGTGTCTAGCAGCGTCCTTAAGGAGTGTAGGACTGTAATGCTTATTAAAGAGATGGACACAGATAGGCTCATGGACCATGCTCAACAGATAAAGGAGGCAAAGAATAAAGAGAAAGAGAGAGAGAATAAGAGGGCGAGAACAGGTAGTTTTAATTTTTCTCAGCCTAAGTCAGAGGGTGGGAATCGTTCTCAGTTCCACCAAAAATCTTTAGTCCCAGCTTCTTCCTCAGCTAGTGCTCCAGCGCCAAAATTCAAAGATGGAAACCTCTATAGGGCATCAATCCCTAAACCCCAGGGCAGTGTTAGCAGTACCCAAACTAATCCCCTTTGCCAGAAGTACGCTAGAAACCACCAGGGTATCTACAGAGCTGGCAGTGATGTGCGTTTTGGATATTGCAACCCAGGCCACAGAGTCAGACAGTGTCCTCAGGTGGGTTTGTAAAGTTAGCATAACCGTCCCCCAGATCAGTCTAGTTGCCCAAATCAGCAGGGTGCCTCTTCTAGTGCCAACAATGGGCAGCGCCCAAACAGACTTTATGCTCTTCAATCCTAACAGAATCAGGAAAGTTCTCCTGATATGGCCGCTGGTACTTTACAAGTTTTCCATTTGCATGTTTACACTTTGCTAGATCTAGGAGCACCTTTTTCTTTTGTTACTCCATATATAGCAGTTGATTTCGGAGTTAGTCCCAAAATTCTAGCAGAGCCCTTCTCAGTTTCTAGCTAATGATTAAATCATTCATAGCCCGACGAGTATACAGGAACTGTTCAATTATGATATCTCAGAAAGTCACTTCAATATATTTAGTCGAATTAAAGATGACTGATTTTGATGTCATTCTTGGCATGGATTAGATTTATTCCTGCTATGCCTCAATCAACTACAGAAACAGAGTTGTCCAGTTTTAATTGTCGAATGAACCCGTCCTAGAGTGGAAGGGTAGTACTTCAGCACTTAGGGATCAATTTATTTCTTACCTTCAGGCTAGAAAAATGATATCTAAGGGATGTGTCTACTATCTTTTTTGAGTCCAGGACTCTAGTTAAAAACCCCTACCTTTGAATCAGTGTCATTAGCATGTGAATTCCCAGATGTATTTCCCAAAGACCTTCCCAGAGTTCCTCCCAAGAGGGAAATTGATTTCAAAATTGATCTTCTCCTAGACACTCAGTCCATCTCTATCCCGCCATACTAAACGGTTCTAGTAGAACTTAGAGAATTAAAGGAATGGTTAAAGGATATCTTTAATAAGGAATTCATCAAACCCAGTGTGTCCCCATGGGGTGCACCAGTGTTATTCATGCGTAAGAAAGATGGTTCTCTCAGAATGTGCATAGATTATCATCAGTTAAACAAAGTTACGGTCAAGAACAAGTATCCACTCACTAGAATCGATGATTTGTTTGACCAACTTCAAGGTGCCAGTTATTTCTTTAAGATAGACCTCAGATCAGGATATCATCAGCTCAGAGTCAGAGAAAGTGACATCCCAAAAATAGCTTTTTAAACTCAGTACGGTCACTTAAAATTTTTAGTCTTGTTCTTTGGTCTTACCAATTCCCAAGCAGCCTTCATGGACTTGATGAACCGTGTGTTCAAGCATTACTTGGACATGTTCTTCATAGTCTTCATAGATGACATTTTTGTTTACTCCCGTAGTGAACACGATCATGTATACCATCTCAGAATAGTATTGCAGACTCTCAGAAACCATCAATTATTCACCAAATTCAGTAAGTGCAATTTTGGCTAAAGTCAAAAGCATTCCTTAGCCATATAATTTTCAATGATGGCATTAGTGGTTATCCCCAAAAGACCGAAGTAGTGAGAAACTGGTCCAGACCCATCTCTCCATTAGATATTAGGAGTTTCTTGGGTTTGGCTGGCTATTACCGATGGATTTTTTAGGGATTTTTGTCTATTGTATCCCCTATGTCCAGATTGACTCAGAAAAAAGTCAAGTTCCAGTGGTCATATCCTTGTGAGAAGATTTTTCAGAAGTTGAAGACTCGACTCACTACAACTCTAATTTTGATCCTACCAGATGGTTCAGATAGTTTTGTCTTGTACTGTGTTGCTTACAGATTTGGATTGGGTTGTGTTCTGATGCAGAGAGGTAAAGTCATAGCCTATACCTCTAGATAGCTTAAGCACCATGAGAAGAACTATCCTACTCATGATCTTGAGTTAGAAATAGTAGTTTTTGCCATAAATATTTGAAGGCATTACTTATATGGTGTGCATATTGATGTGTTCACTAATCATAAGAGCCTGCACTATGTGTTCTTTCAGAAAGACATCAACCTCTATCAGAGAAGGTGGTTGGAATTATTGAAAGACTATGACATAAGTGTTCTATATCATCCAAGAAAAACCAATCTAGTGGCTGACGCTCTCAGTAGAATGTCTATGGGTAGTGTTGCCCATGTCGAGAACAGTAAGAAAAAGTTAGCCCATAAAGTTCATCAGTTAGCTCGACTAAGTGTTCGCTTAGTCAGTTTAGCAAAAGTTAGTGTGTGGGTGTAGAGTAGCTCAAAATCATCCCTGGTTTCTGAAGTGAAGGAAAAACAAGATAAGGATCCCAGTTTAGTCCAGTTGAAGGAATTAGTCAGAAATTAGAAGGTAGATGTTTTCTCCCAAGGGGGAGATAGTGTTTTGCATTGTCAGGGTCGTCTGTGTGTGTCAGGTATAGATGGCTTGAGGCAAAAAATTCTTACAGAAGCGCATAGTGTGCATTACTCTCTTCATCCAGGGGTCACAAAGATGTACCGCGATTTATGAGAGATCTATTGGTGGAGTGGTATGAAAAGAAACATTGCAGACTTTGTGGCTAAGTTCTCAACATATCAGCAGGTTAATACTGAGCATCAAAAGCCTACTGGGTCCATGTTGGAGTTAATTATTCTGTAATGACCTGAAATTGCCTCCTGGGACATCACACGGTGCTTAAGGCTACAAGTAGCCCCAAGCTAACCCTTACAGGCGATTTCTACCAATAACACTGAATTCAAGATAAGAATAGACTCAACACTCACATAGTCATATCATATGAAAGAAAATATGGAAAAGATACTCGGTCCATATGAACACAATATAGAGGAAACTCAATAAAACCACAATACCGAACTCTCAACACATCACAAGTATGATACTAGTATGACAAAACCTCTACGAGTCAAAAACTAAAGAGTCGTTGGGACAGGTCCCCAACTGACTCAAAATGAACTAAAGATAGAACATAGTCTCTCAAATATAGAAAATATCTAAAGATCGGCCCTCGACCCATGAGGACTCACCACTGCAGAAAACGTAGGCAAGGTACTCGAAGAATCACGGATGAGGCTGGGACTGAGCACCTGAACCTACATAATAAGACAATGTAGCACATAGACATATATGTGAATAAGTACTTTGGAATGTACTGAGTATGTGGGGGTGAATGCATATGTATAAAAATAGTACCGATCTTCTTCAATCAAATCATGTATGCAAAATGAGATGACTCACATGGCTTGAACAAGTATACAATACTAAGCTCATAAATTATGAAGAATGAGGCATGCAACACAAATCTTGTGAGTCATCGCTCTTTAACCTTTAAAATAAGAAATCTTCTCTTATTTTCAATACCCAAAGGCTAAGAGACTTTGAACAATACTTTCAACTCATGCATATGTCTCATGGAGAGTAAAACCTCTTCAATACTCAACATTTCATAATTATTTTACAACTCATATACTTGGAATTCAGAATCATATGACTTGGAAACATATTTAAAGGAATTTTATTCACCTTAGAAAAATATCTCATTTCAAGCTTTAGAAAAATCATTCTATCTCAAATGGAAAAGTATCCTAGCTCAAGGAAATAACTTATCTCAAAGCTTTATGAAAAGTACTATATCAAGGGAAGATACTTTCATTTAGGGAAATAACCCACCTCAAGGAAGAACTTTAATTAGGGAACAACTTTGCAATTCCACCATTTAGGAAAATAACTCATAGGAAGGGAAAATAAGTATCAAATTTTGAAGTTTAAAAGGGCAAGGGAGGTTCTTGTAACCAACATAAACCATGCGAGCTACATGGAGTCCAACGTTTTGTCCTCCTAAGGAGAAGACCCTATGTTGGGAAGGAGCGTCATACTCTTGCCAGGGAGTATAACCTAGGTCTAGTGATCACTAAATGAAACTCGGCCTCGGGACCAATCATAATCATCATAAACTCGGCCTTAGGCCTAACCTACGGTGGCACGTAGTTTTAGGGTAAGAAACCATAGTGACTTACCTGTTCGGTGCTAAGTACTACTCCCTTTAGATTATCTATGTTCATCTCATAAAAATCCACTATTAGAATAATCTCATGGTTCACCACGAACCCAATAATCAAATCGATAATCTCATATGATGAAGTAGATTTCAAAGCTTCCGGACCATTAGGTCAATTCATTTCTCAATCATCTCAAAATACTCAAATCATGGGTGCTTATAGCACAAGAGTTCATAATTTCACAAGTCTCAAATAGGGCTTACTAACCCATAATTCTATCTCAAGTTAAAGCTCATCAAAAGCATAATATATAGCATATAGATTTATAAATCATTTGGAAATCTAGGAATTTTAGAAATTTATCTCAAAATCTCAATATAGTCATATGCTTCAATATCTTAACATTGCAAACATTAGCTTCTCAAGGAGTAAAATCATGAGGTTTATACCCAGCTTTAAATTCTCAATAAAACATGCAGAAATCATGACATTTGACTCTTAATTCATGGGAAATATCAAGATAATGCATTAAATAATAATGGGTGAAAAACTCCAATTCAAGTTCGTGTAAAAACCTCACAGATTTCAGGAAATTCATGATGTAAATAAGCCTTTTGGGAACAAGGGTGAAAGGGTACCCTTGTTCAAAACCCCACATACCTTGAATTAAAAGTTTTGGATGAACTCTCACTTTTGGAAATCTATTCGTGCTATGGAATGAGGGTTCTTGAGGCCCTTGACTTGGAAACCTTGAATCTTGACTCAATTTAGAAAATACATGGTGGATTCTTGAGATTCTTGGAAGAGATTTTGGATACTTAGGGTTTTTTATGAGAGAAAACTTGAGAAAAACCTCATAGGATGCTTGTAAATGACTTTAATTTGGTGTTTGCATGGTTTTATAGGCTTGGAAAAAGTCCAAAATGCCCATTTTAACATCTGTACGAAGCTGGAAAAATTGAACTGGGAACCCGATTTAAGGGGTCATCACAACGCGCCAGTTATTGCGGTGGCTCACTGGAAATTGACAATTGGCAATATGGGAGTCAGCGTAACACGAAGCCATCGCATTTTCCCACTGGTTGGGACTTGGAACCTCAGCGCGATGCACCAATATCACGTAGTTCCACTAAAATTTGACAATAGTCAAATCGACCCTCTCCGCGATGCGCCAAGCACTAAAATAACACAGTTTTATGACTTGGTCTTAAATTAGCCAGAACTTCTTATCGGAGTATTGGATTTGGGCGAATCTTATATCGAATAAAAGATTATCGAATTTCCTATGTTATAAAAATTTGAAATTAGGGAAATTCTATGTGGTTAACATGATACCCACTTAGGTGTCACTCCTACATCTTTTAGAGTCGGATTATGCTTCATTCGATACTCTCTAAGGCTAAAACTACGAGGGAACTTTGTGGGGTCTTACAATATCTCCCCCTTGAAACATTCATCCTCAAATGTTGCTAGTAAAACGGAGGACATAGGAAAAATAGAGTACACATCACTGAAATAATTTCTAAATGGATCAAGACCTTTCTAAACTCATGAATAGTCCAGACAATGCAAGAACTCATACAAGGATAGATACATAGCTGAACTTTAGACTAGAAGAGCTAAATCAAGAAACAATAGTACTTCTTTGACCTCCCAAGTAGCATCCTCAACAGACTGGTTCTGCCACAGAACTTTGACCAAGGGAACTTCTTTGTTCCTTAGTCTACGGATCTGAAAATCTAGGATCTCCACAAGAATCTCATCGAAGCAAAGGCTATCCTGAATATCAACACTCTCTGAAGGATCAACCACCACAGAATCACCGATATGCTTCTTAAGCATGGAGACATGAAAAATAGGATGAATGGTTAACAACTCTGAGGATAACTTAGCCTCGTAGGCCACTCTACCAACATGGATCAAAACTCTATACAGGCCAGCATAACGGGGACTAAGCTTTCCCTTCTTACCAAACCTCTTCTCCCCTTTCATGGGTGAGATCGTTAAGTACACCAAATCACCCACCTCAAACTCAAGATCTCTCCTACTCACATCTACATAAGACTTTTGACGACTCTGAGCGGTCTTCAACCTTTCTCTAATCAGCTTAACTTTATCCATAGCTTTGAACACTGCATTAGGTCAGATTGTAGTAGATTCACCCACTTCAAACCAACCTACGGGTGATCTACACCTCCTACCATACAAGGCCTCAAATGGTGCCATCTCAATGCTAGCATGGAAACTATTATTGTAGGCAAACTCAATCAATGGCAAATGCTCATCCCAACTACCTTTGAAATCAAGAGCACACGCCCTCAACATATACTCTAAGGTCTAAATGGTCCTCTCAGCCTGATCATCTATCTGCGGGTGAAACGTTGAGCTCAAAAGAACTTGGGTGCCAAGACCCTGCTAAAAAGTCCTCCAAAATTGAGAAGTAAATTGAGTACCCCTATCCGAAATAATAGACAAGGAAACTCCATGCAACCTGACCAACTCCCGGATATACAATCTAGCATAATCCTTAGCCGTATAAGATGTATGCACGGGCAAAAAATATGTGGACTTAGTTAACCTATCCACAACAAACCAAATGGAATCATGATGATGGCGCGAAAGAGAAAACCCGGTCACGAAGTCCATATTCACCATCTCCCACTTCCAAGTGGGTATACTAAACTCTTGCATCACACCACCCGGTCTTTCGTGCTCTACCTTAACCTGTTGGCACATTGCACACTTTGCTATAAACACAGGTATGTCTTTCTTCATACCGTTCCACCAATAAATATCTCATAAGTCATGGTATATTTTGGTAGTGCCAGAATGAATAAAATAACGTGCGCCATGTTTTTTACCCATAATCCTCTGCCTCAAATCATCAACACATAGGACACACAACCTAATATGAAATCTCAACATACGATCTCCCCCTTGGGATAATTCCTCGACCTTTTGGTCCTTAATTGACTCCTTCAGTTTGACCAAACGAGGATCCATATTCTGTTTCTCCTTTACTTCCGAAACTAAGAAGGATTCGGAACTACTCTACACTAACGTACTCCCCTCCGTTGAATCAAGCAGTCTAACACCCAACCTAGCCAGATAATGCATATCACGAGCTAACTCTCTCTCACCTTCCTCAATATACGCAACACTACCCATAGACAATCTGCTAAGGGCATCCACCACTATATTGGCCTTGCCCAGGTGATACAACACACTCATATCATAATCTTTCAACAACTCTAACCACCTCTTTTGCCTAAGATTCAACTCCTTCTGGGTAAACACGTACTGCAGGCTTTTATGATCAGTAAAAACATCAACGTGGATACCATAAAGATAGTGTCTCCAGATTTTCAAAGCAAAGATCACAACAGCTAACTCAAGATCATAGGTCGGGTAATTCTTTTCATGCGGCTTTAACTGTCTAGAGGCATAGGCTATAACCTTACCACTTTGCATTAACACACAACCCAAAGCAACTCTAGAGGCATCAAAATACACCACAAAACCATCGGTACTATCAGGCAAAGTCAACATAGGGGCTAAAATGAGTCGAGTCTTCAACTCCTGAAAACTCTTCTCACAGGAATCAGACCACAGGAATTTAACTTTCTTTTGGGTCAACCGGGTCATAAGAGATACAACGGAAGAGAAACCCTTAACAAAACTATGGTAATAGGCAGCTAGACCCAAGAAACTCCTAATGTCAGACAGAGAAATAGGTCTAGGCTAATTTCTAATGGCTTTTATCTTTTGGGGATCAATTCTAATACCCTCAGCTGAAACAACATAACCCAAAAAGGCTATAGAACTTAGCCAAAATTTACACTTACTGAATTTGCCGAACAACTGGTGATCTCTAAAAGTTTGCAAGATAATTCTAAGATGAGTTGCATGGTCATTCTCATCACGGGAATAGACAAGGATGTCATCTATGAAGACAATGACAAATGTATCAAGGTACTTCTTGAACACTCGATTCATAAGGTCCATGAAGGTTTTCGGGGCATTGGTTAGCCCGAAAGATATGACTAGAAACTCAAAGTGACCATAGCGGGTTCGGAAGGCTTTCTTTGGAATATCACATTCCCTCACCTTAAGTTGATGATAGCCGGATCTAAGGTCTATATTGGAGAAATAACTTGCACCTTGTAACTAATCAAACAGGTCATCAATTCTTGGAAGAAGATATTTGTTTTTGACTGTGACCTTATTGAGTTGACGGTAGTCAATGCACATACATAAAGATCCAACTTTCTTCCACATGAACAAAATAGGTGCACCCCAAGGAGAAATACTGGGACTAATGAAACTTTTATCTAAAAGGTCCTTAAGTTGCTCCTTTAACTCCGTAAGCTCTGCAGGTGCCATGCGGTATGGAAAAGTAGAAATAGGCTGAGTATCGGGAAGAAAGTCAATTCCAAACTCTATCTCTCTATCGGGAGGTACCCTTGGGAGATCTTTCGGAAAGACATCGGGGAACTCATTAACAATATCTACCGGCTGGATAGTTGGAGTCTCAGACTTAGTGTCTTTAACTCTAACTAAGTAGTAGATGCAACCTTTTGATATAAGCTTTCTGGGTTTTATATAGGAGATAAAATGACTATTGGGAGATACCAAACTCCTGGACCACTCAAACACTGGTTCATCAGGAAACTAAAACTTGACCACACGGGTACGACAATCTATAGATGCATAACAAGAATAAATCTAACCCATACCTAGAATGAGGTCAAAATATACCATGTCTAACTCTATTAAATCCGCAAGTATGACTCTATAAAGCATAGTAACATGGAAATTTCTATACACTTGTTTAGCAAAAACAGACTCCCCTACTGGAGTAGAAACTAGGAAAGGCTCAAAAATCTTTTTGGGACTTATTTTGAAATTCACAGCTATAAGTAGGGTCATATAAGAGAGGTTTAACCTGGGGTCCAACAACACATAAACATCAAGACAGAAGACACGGAGCATACTAGTAACAACATCAGGAGAGTCTTCCTGGTCCCGATTAGGTGGCAAGGCATAGAATCTGTTCTCGCGCTGACCGCCAGCAGTGCTAGAAGAAGTGCTCTGAATAGGGACGGGACAAAGTACCGGAGCTGGTGCACTAGCAGCCTCTGCCTGAGGTCGGGCATCTCTGTTCCACTGTCTAGTATGGGGTAATCTCTAAGTCTGTGGCCCTGCTTGCCATAACCAAAACAACTACTCAAATCTTCAAAACACTTCCCAAGGTGATTCATACCATATTTAGCATAAGAAGGATAACAGGGCCTATTGCCATCACTATTCTATGAACCAGACAAGAAAGGCCTACTCCCTTGCTCCGGCCTGCCTCTAGGCACGAGAGCACTAGCTAATGAAGGCACTGGAATAGACGGTTGTCTCTAACACTGGGGGTGGCTTCCTCCATGGAACCTAGGTTGACTTACTCATGTTGTTCAGATCTAACCCTCTTGCTACCCCTTATTTTTTCTCTCTCTTTAAACTTATCGCCTCTATCTGCTGGGCATGCATCATCAACCTAGCCAGATCCATATCCTTGTGCAATATCGCAACCCAACACTCCTTCAGTACCATCCCAGAAATACCGATCATAAACTTACTCATACTAGCCCGGGTGTCAAAAATCAAATCAGGAGCGTACTTGGCCAACTATTGAACTTCAAACAGTACTCCTTAACAGTTATGGATCCCTGCCTCAAGTTCATGAACTCCTCAATATTTGCCTCTCCCATCTCAAGCATAAAGAATTGGTCCAAGAAGGCATCTTGGAACACTTGTTAAGTCATAGGAGCGGCATTCTCACCTCTAACCTTCTTCCACGATACAACCCAATTATAAGCAATGTCCTTCAGTCTATAGGACACAAACTCAATACGTTTTCCTTCCAAAACATACATCACGTCAGTGATCTTCCTCACCTTCTCCAAGTACAACTAGAGGTCCTCATCCATCTTGGACCCATAAACTCAGGCAGATTTATCCGCATAAAGTCACGAATCCTAGCTGCGGCTACATCACCACCCTGCTAATTATCAACTGGGGCCTGGTTATTAGCCCAAACATTTATGGTGAATGCTTAGGCTAACGCCTAAAAGGCCGCCCTAAACTCAGCATGGGACACCATCTCATTCAAAGGATCAATAGGTGGGGGTGCTCATCATTGTTCCTATGGTCATTCGCTCTTGAAAAAGGCATTTCCTAAAAATAGAAGAGCATGGATCATTAGACAAGAGGGACAACTATAGGCATGATAGAATCTGAAAGAAGAAACAACTTTTTCCAAAAACGTCTCGTAGCCTCTTTCTCATAGATGTGGTGCGCTACACACTGATGATCAAGACTCTACTCAACGCGGCTTGTCAGACTCCCTAGACTCCTTAGAAACCTTAGGATCTGATACCTAGTTTGTAATGACCCGAAATTGCCTCCCAAGATGTCACATGGTGTTTAAGGGTAAAAGTAGCCCCAAGATAACCCTTAGAGCCAGTTTCTACCAATAACACTCATTTCAAGATAAGAATAGACTCAACACTCGCACAGTCGTATCTCATAAAAGGAAATATGGAAAAGATATGCGGTCCATATCACCACAATATAGAGGAAACTCAACAAAACTACAATACCAAACCCTTGACACATTATAAGTATGATACTAGTCTAACAAAACCTCTACAAGTCAAAAACTAGAGAGTCGTTGGGACAGGTCCCCAACTGACTTGAAATAAACTGAAGATAAAACATAGTCTGTCAAATACAGAAAATATCTGAAGATCGGCCCTTGAACCATGAGGACTCACCACTGCAGAAAACGCAGGCAAGGTACTCGAAGAATCACGGATGAGGCTAGAACTAAGAACCTGAACCTACATTATAAGACAATATAGCACATAGACATATATGTGAATCAGTACTTTGGAATGTACTAAGTATGTGGGGTGAATGCATATGTATAAAAATAATACCAATCTTCTTCAATCAAATCATGTATGCAAAATGAGATGACTCATATGGCTTAAACAAGTATAAAATATAAAGCTCATAAAACATGTAGAATGAGGCATATAACACAAATCTCGTGAGTCATCGCTCTTTAACCTTAAAAATCAGAAATTTTCTCTTATTCTCAATACCCAAAGGCTAAGGGACTTTGAACAATACTTTCAACTCATGCATATGTCTCATGGAGAGTAAAACCTCTTCAATTCTCAACATTTCATAATTATTTTAGAACTCATATAATTGGAATTCGGAATCATATGACTTTAAAACATATTTGAAGGCATTTCATTCACTATAGGAAAATATCTCATTTCAAGCTTTAGAAAAGCCATTCTATCTTAAATGGAAAAGTATTCTAGCTCAAGGAAATAACTTATCTCAAAGCTTATTGAAAAGTACTATATCAAGGAAAGATACTTTCATTTAGAAAAACAACCCACCTCAAGGAAGCACTTTAATTAGGGAACAACTTTGAAATTCCACTATTTAGGAAAATAATTCATAGGAAGGGAAAATAAGTATCAAATTTTGAAGTTTAAAAGGGCAAGGGAGGTTTTTGTAACCGACATAAACCACGCGAGCTACATGGAGTCCAACCTTTTGTCCTCCTAAGAAGGAGACCGCATGTTGGGGAGGAGCGTCATACTTTTTCCAGGGAGTATAACCTAGGTTTAGTGATCACTAAATAAAACTCAGCCTCGGGCCCAATCATAATCATCATAAACTTAGCCTCAGGCTTAACCTATGGTGGCACATAGTTTTAAGGTAAGAAACCGTAGTGACTTACCCGCTCAGTGCTAAGTACTACTCCCTTTAGATTATCTGCGCTCCTCTCATAAAAATCCAGTTTCAGAATAATCTCATGGTTCACCCTGAACCCAATAATCAAATTGATAATCTCATATGATGAAGTAGATTTAAAAGCTTTCGGACCATTAGATCAATTCATTTCTCAATCATCTCAAAATACTCAAATCATGGGTGTTTGTAGGACAAGAGTTCATAATTTCTCAAGTCTCAAATAGGGCTTACAACCCATAATTCAATCTCAAGTTAAAGCTCATCAAAAGTATTATATATAGCATATAGATTCATAAATCATGTGGAAATCTAGAAATTTCATAAATTTATCTCAAAATCTCAATATAGTCATATGCTTCAATATCTCAACATTGCAAATATTAGCTTCTCAAGGAGTAAAATTATGAGGTTTATACCCAGCTATAAATTCTCAATAAAACATGTAGAAATCATGACATTTGACTCTTAATTCATGGAAAATATCAAGCTAATGCATTAAAAAATAATGGGTGAAAAACCCCAATTCAAATTCATGTAAAAACCTCATAGATTTCAAGAAATTCATGATGTAAATAAGCCTTTTGGGCACAAGGGTGAAAGGGTTACCCTTATTCAAAACCCTACATACCTTGAATTAGAAGCTTTGGATGAACTCTCACTTTTGGAAATCTATTCGTGTTCTGGAATGAGGGTTCTTGAGGCCCTTGACATAGGAAACTTGAATATTAACTCAATTTAGAAAATCCATGGTGGATTCTTTAGATTCTTGGAGGAGGTTTTGGATACTTAGGGTTTTTTATGAGAAAAAACTTGAGAAAAACCTCATAGAATGCTTGCAAATAACTTTGATTTGGTGTTTACATGGTTTTATAGGCTTGGAAAAAGTCCAAAATGCCCCTTTTAACATCTGTACGAATCTAAGAAAATTGAACTGGGAACCCAATTTAAGGGGTCATTACGATGCACCACTTATCGCGGTGGCTCACTGGAAATTGATAATTGGCAATATAGGAGTCACCATGATGCAGAGCCATCGCATTTTTCCACTGGTTGAGACTTAGAACCTCAGCGCGATGCGCCAATATCATGGAGTTCCACTGGAATTTGAAATTTTTCAAATTGACCCCCTCCGCGATGCGCCAAGCACTAAAATGACACAGTTTTACGACTTGGTCTTAAATTAGCCATAACTTCTTACCCGGGTATCAGATTTGGGCGAATCTTATATCGACGGAAAGCTTATCTAATTTCTTATGTGATAAAAATTTGAAATTAGGGAAATTATATGTGTTTAACATGATACCAACTTAGGAGCCACTCCTACATCTTTTAAAGCCAAAATTATGCTTTATTCGATATGCTATAAGGTTCAAACTATAAGAGAAATTTGTGGGATCTTACATATTCCCACATGGAAATGGGAAGAAGTGAACATAGACTTCATGTCGGGCTTGCCTCGTACTCATCGTCAGCATGATTTAGTTTGGGTTATTGTAGACAGGATGAACAAAACAGCTCATTTCCTTTCATTTCATACCTCCTATTCAGCCAAGGATTATGCCAAACTCTATATCAAGGAGTTTGTCATATTGCACGGTGTTACATTATCCATTATCTCATATAGAGGTACCCAGTACACCTCTTATTTTTGAAAAGCATTCCAAAAGTATCTTGGTACCCGAGTTTATCTCAGTACAACCTTTCATCCTCAGACAGATAGTTAAGAAGAAAGGACCATTTAGACCTTAGAAGATATGCTGCGAGCATGTGCGATAGACTTTAAAGGTAGTTGGGATGACCACTATCTTTGATTGAGTTTGCATATAACAATAGTTATCACTCCGATATTTAGATGGCTCCATTTGAGTTACTATATGAGAGGAGGCATAGATATCCTATTAGTTCATTTGAAGTGGGTGAGGCCACAATAGTAGGGGCTGACCTGGTATTTGATACCTTAGAGAAGGTCCAGTTGATTAGGAAAAGTCTTAAGACAACTCAAAACCGACAAAAATCATATGCAGATGTGCATAGAAAGGATCTCGAGTTTGAGATTGGTGACTATGTGTACTTAAATATCTCTCCTATGAAAGGAGTGAAGCATTTTGGCAAGAAAGGGGAACTCAGTCCCTGATAAGTTGGTCCTTACTGAATTCTTAGTTATTTCAGAAAGGTAACTTATGATCTTGAGTTACCTTCAGATTTATCTTCAGTACACCCAGTGTTTTATGTCTTCTTGCTAAAGAAATGCATAGGTGACCCATCAGTCGTAGTCCCTATTTAGAGTACAGATATTTAGAACAGTCTCTCATGAAGAGATCCCAATCGAAATCCTTGACTATCATATTCACAGACTAAGGAACTAAGAATTTTATCTTGTCAAAGTTCTTTGGCGGAATCAGTCTGTTGAGGGAGCTACTGAGGAAGCACAAAAAGATATGTGAACCAAGTATCCTCATTTGTTCTCCACTAATCCAGACTTAGCTCAAGGTAATAAGTTTCTTAAGCTTAATCAGTTTCATGTTCAGATTTCAGTTACAAATATGGTATCAGTTTGCATTGCATGTTTAGTTATACATTCATAAGCCAGTTCAGTCATTTATCCATGCATCATATATGCATGTTCATTATATAGATTCAGTTTATCAGTAATCCTAGTCATGCATTCATGAACCATGTTCAGCTATATCCATACATCAGATATGCATGTTCAGTATGATAATTCAGAATACCAGTAATATCAGTCATATAGTTATGTTCCAAATAATCATGCCCAGTAAGTAAGCCAGTCTTTCAGTATTCTCAGTCTCAACAGTCTCATTCGAGGATGAATGATCCCAAGGGGGAGATAATGTAAGGTACCGCAAAATCCTAAGCTTAATTCAATCCTTTAGGCTTGTCAAGGGGTCCCAAACTGAGAATATTTTAGCTAAATACTCATACTTAGAGTCATTTAATCCTATGAAGGTTGGCATTCACTTTTTGCGACATTTACGTCCATTAAATGCTGATGTTTAGGTTGATTCATGATAAGGAATGACCGTAGGTGTTCCCGAACAAGTTTCAAATTTTTCAGACTTCATTTGAAGATCTGTTGGAATCCCAAAATAGTGGATCAATGCGATCTTAGGGCACTGCATCGACTATCGCGTTGATTATTATTTTTGCCATCTACCAGCGTCTAATTTTGCTGAATCGACGTAAACATGGTACGATACATTGGCTATCACATCGATGCCATCGACGTGCTGTGTCGACTTGTGCATCGGTAACCCAGTTTAAAGTCATTAAAAGACCACGTTCTTTGGGATATTTAGGTATTTTCCCCACATACTTCAGCCCCTAAAACACGAAATTAAGCCCTTTGGAAAGCAAATATACTCATTCTCCAATTAGCTCAAGAACTAAACCCTACGTTCTTAAACTTCAAATCAATAACTCAAGATTCAACCATAAACTATCAGAAATTCTTCAACACAGGTATGTGAAGTGTTCATCGAAGGGTTCCTTCCACCCTTGAAGTCCAAGAATCTCTTTGAACTTCAAGTAATTGATTTTATGATTTCCATGGTTGGAATTAAAGTGTATCCATGATTGCTATTTGGATTAAGTTCCTAAGTCATGATTATATATATATATATATATATCATGTGAAATTGATCATTATATGTGTAGATTCATGTGAATCCATGAAAAACCCTTGACTTGTGACATTAGAGATGAATTTTGATGCTCACTTGTTGTTTAATACTATGTGCATATTCTATGCTTACCAAGTAGTTGATAAAGTGTCCATGTGAGATATTAAGAGAATGAATCATGTCAAGTTAGCTTATTTACAAGTAATATCATACAAGTGTTTGTTCAAATGCCCCAATGAATGAATGATGATCAAGTTCATAGTTTACATGTTTCATGTTATGTTATGTCTCTTGATTTATGCTATCGAGTCCTGAGTGTACTTGTACCTGAAAATTTAGCTGATTACCTAGAGCCATGGTCAGTCATAGAACAGTACCAGTCATATCACAATCAGTAGTACTCTTAGTCAGTTACAGAACTCAGGAAATACTCAGTAGATTCAGTGGTAGTTCAGTCTAACTAAGTGAACTCAATTTAGTTTAGCTAAACAGTAATCTCAGTAACCATTCAGTCCATCCTAGTAAAGACTAGAAATCAATTCAGTGTCCATTCAGTTGGGAGTAGGATTTAGTATTGAGTTAACCCAGGGATGAGGGCATTCCTATCAACAGAGGGTTTGACCCTTACCAGTAATCCCTGCATTGCCGAACTACATAGCCAGTGTAGGTTGAGGTATCTTTCTGCCAGATATTATGAGGGTTGATAATTCTTATTCGAGTTATCCTATCAGTGAGGGTTAATGAAAAAGCTTTCTTTCAGAGAGGGTTAACTCACAACTTGTCCTTACCGTGGCACGATATTGACACCCTTCCAACTGGGGTTACAGGTTGGATCCTAAATTAGTTAGAGAAGGGGCATGTTAGTTAGATGATTACCTATCACAGTCTCAGTTCCAGTCTCAGTCTTAGAACAGAACTCTCAGTTCTACAGATTCAGGACTATGAGACATGGTCACTCAGCTTAGTACGAAACTCAATATGGTTCTATAGTAATCAAAACTATCTAATACAGTTATCTAGATAATAAGTAATACAGTATTCATAAACCCAGATATCGATTATGAATATTTTGACTCAGTACTCAATATCAGCACAATCTCAGTTACAGTCTATGTGTTAATGCATGTACTCTTACTCTGTCATACCATGTTATTCAGTTATTATTGTTCATGAGTATGAACCCATGCATATCAGCCTACCTCACTATCATACCAGTACATTAAAGTACTGACGCATACTTTTCTTTGTGCTAAGATGCCTTATATCATAGCTTCAGATGCACGAGCTCCAGAGTACCCTTACCCGTTCAGATTCTCAGCTTTTAGAGTAGTGTTGAGTCCTCATAGTTTGATTACATGCTTATTATTTATAGTACTTCAGATTTATTTTAGTAGATGGAGTTTTTCGGGGTCTTGTCCCATCAACTCCACAGTTCAAACAGTTAGAGGCTTTTTTAAACGAAAGTATGTTTAGACAATTGTTCAATTTTCTAGTATTGATGTTCAATTTTGGTATTGTGATACCATATTCAGCAATATTTATAGTATTGAATCTTATGGCAAGTTTCTGCCTATTTTTGCATAATTATAGTATTTATTACACCGTTATTGCAGCAGGTACCTGTCATGGGTTAGCTTGTTGTCCTTCGGGATTATAAGCACCGTGTAGCATTCGGGGTGCAGACTCGGGGTGTTACACATATACCCATAGATTATATTATTAAGTTGACTTGGGGGAGTCCTATGAACCCCACAAGTAATCATTATTATGTTTGCTTGGGGGAATCCCTTGTAGCCCACAAGAAGTGTTCAATTAAGCCATAACCATTCCCACAAAGACCTTACCATTTAACTATTCCAAACTATTTAAACCATTTACACAATTTAGGGTTCTATTACCAAGTTATACCATGCAATAGTTCAATGAAAGTCCAACAATTTAACCAAAAACATTCTCATAGGCATTTTACCAAACATGTTGGGGGCATATAGTTTCCAAAGCCAAAACAAATTACCAATTAACCATTCCCATGCAATCAATTGTCCAAACCACTATTATAATATGAAACCATAAGTAAAAGATACGGGAAAAACATAACCAAACCATTATAACCAAAACCCCCAACATATATTTGAAAATTCAAAACCATACAACAATTATGCCATGAAAATAATTCATAAAAAATGCCTTTAGTTGGAACTAACAATGAGAGAGTAGTACATGCCTTAGATTAAGAATATGATAGGGGAAAATCACCCTTGTAAGTCCCAATTTGCTCCTGTTGAAGAAACCCTAGCCTTCCTTGACTCCAAAAGCCTTGAGAGAATTTGAAAGAGTTTCTAAGTATTTAAGATTAGTGGAAATTATGTGGGCTACCATTTGGGACATTTTCTAATTGCAAGTGGCATGCCCATAGTGTGTATTTTATATGCTTTATTTATTACTTTGCTCAGTAGGCCTATGATACCTACTGAGTATGAGTGGACCGTACTCACCCCTACAGTGCCCTTATAGTGCAGATCTAGATACGAGTGTACCACACGATAGCTGATTCGAGCAATATCTAGATTATATTTGAGGTAGCAGATGATCTATGTTTCTAGAGTTGTTCTACTACCTCTTGTTATCAATATTATGTCTTATTTGTATGTAGAGATAGATTTTGATCCTTTTGTACTATGATTGTTTATTTTGACATTTGAGATGTATTTAGTATTTCTTACACTGTCACACCATGTTTTAGGATATTATATGGTATCTTTAGTTATGTATTTCTGCTTTTACTAAATGTGTGTGGTTCAACCTTGTTCTAGAAGTATTGCCTTAGATTTTGGTACTAATTTCTCATTTCATATTAGTTTGGGTAATAAGGTTACTTGTCAAGGCTTTCCCCCACAAGTGCCATCATGACCGTTGGTTTTTGGGTCGTGACACCTGCCTAGTCGCTTAAGAGTTCCTGACTGCTTAAGCAAAGGGTGGATATTTATAGATGAGTCACTTAAGCAATTATTTGACTGCTTAATTGGTGATTGCTAAGCAGTCATTGGGTTGCTAAAGTGCCATCTATAGGGGATTAAATTGCCTTATTCACCCAAATTTCCCATTTATTTTCTCACTATTTTCCACCATTTTTAATAGCTTGAAGAGAGGGAAATTTTGGAGAATTATCCCTCAAAGCTAAGGTAAGTTAGCCTAACACTCCTTGGTTATTTTCAATTATTTCCCCCATTAATTTTCATCTTATTTCATTATAAATTCTTAGAAATTAGGTCTTTAGATCCCTAGAACTTAGGGATTATAGTAATTGTTTTATTCTAGCTATATATTTTGGGCCACAAGTTGTGGTTACACTACTAGTTGTACTCTAGGTGAGTATTCTATCCTTACAATATGTGTCGCTTTAGTCTATTGAATCTTGGCTGTGTACAGTTATGATATATGGATACTTTTGATGGCATGCATCAATTTTGGTACATTCATGCTTACTTAGTGGTACTATTCCAACTAAAATCATGGTTTTAATAGTGTTTTCCTAAAAGGGTTTTATTCCCACTTTTCACTTTAACATAGATTTTTTCATAAAAGGAGTTGTACCCCTTAAGGGATGATTTATGAGATTTTGGAACTAAAAAATTATGTTTTGGATATTAGACCAAGTTAGATTCTGATCCATGGTTTATCCACTCTTTTACCACTATCAGTTACTTTGATTGTGAGAGATTTCGACACTTTCTACCCTATTATGATGATTTTGTTTCAAAGTTGATCCTGGATAATGAATTTACAAACTTACACTCTTTTAGCAATGATTTGAGTTTACACATTTATTATATATACATCTCTCCAGTACTGGATGGATTAGACTTATGATGATGACTATTAAAAATCCTAGATTGGGACTAGGTCAGTGTATACAAATATTCCTGAATTCCATAGGGTCCCTCTAATTTGTGATCTATTCTGTTAGAGAAGAGAGGTCTCCATAGGTCCTACCTTTATGAGCCATCAAGCTAGATACGGTGTATACATTGGGTACGTTATAGCGCTTAGATAAGTTTAATACTATGTATGTACTCTACATTCATTCATTCATATGCATTGCCTATCACCAGTATGTTTTTTGGTGCTTATATTTGTAACGCCCCGAAATCGGATCCCGAGATGTCACACGGTGCTTAGGATCATAAATGACCCCAAGTTAACCCTTCTACTGGCATAAATCATAAGCAATTGAACAAAAAGTATAAATCTATACAAATCTGTGGAAAATAACTCTTTTCTGAATATGATAGATACAAAACTAAATTTACAAGATTATAACTCTGGTTTTACAACCAAAACTGAAACAGAATACATCAACTTCTACTGACTGTCTATGAAGCCTCTACTAGTACTGACTATAGGTAACCAGGTCATGACTCCCGACTATCCCAACTCAATATAATTGAATAAAGAAAATACAACACTTCTCAAACTGTATAACTAACTCAAACCCTTGAATCAAAAGGACTCATCACCTGCTGAATGGATGCTGCAAACTGACTGGATCTGAAGATGTACACTATACTATGTACCTACATTCTGAGAAAATATAGCCCACATACGAATATGTGGGCCAGTACCATGGAAACGTACCGAACATAGGGGATGCAATGCATATATAAAATAATATCTTAATATCATCGCAGTTTATAAAATTATGTATGCTGATATAAATGACTTAGCTCGAATTAAAATCATCATAATCATAAGAGAGTAAAATATATCGGGTGAAACATGTGAGTCATCATAATAAATCTCAATTCACTTCCATCTCAATTCCAAATCATCAAAGCAATCTTAGTGAAATCTGGAATATTTAATACATCATAAATCTGCATTTCAAATCTCTTTTAAATTAGTAAAATCATCCAAGAATGAGGGACGACTCTTTGGGAGGTTCTTCTAACCGACATGTACACCATGTGAGCACCCATGATGTCCCACAACTTGCCTCCGTAAGGTTAGGTTTGTCCTACCCTTTCCATCGGTGTAGAACAATCTCATCTCATGATCACTATCTCAGTCATCCACGTATAGTGGGAATAAATATCTCAACCTACGGTGGCAGGTAGTTCTAGGGTATGAAACCGTAGTAACATACCCAACTCGGTGCTAAATACTACTCCCAATATATGCTTAAAAATCTCAAGAAAATCTACTTTAAAGGTAATCTCATATTTCATAAGGAAATCAATGATAAAGTCTCTAATCTCGTTTCATAAAGTGGATTTCAACTCTATTGTGACGAAAAGGTCAAATCTTTCTATACTTCATCAAAAATAGTCTAAACATGGGTGCATGTAGCACATAATTCTCAAAACAACAATATCAATGTGGGTTAATGACCCTTATAATAATACTTAATCAAAACATTTCAACATTTATGCTTTATATCACAAGCATGCATAATTTATACGGAAATATGAAAAATTTCAGCCTTTAATCATAATAATAATATCAAACTCATGGATTATATTTTCTAAACATTCAAAATAATCATAGTATCTTGAACAACAACATAGGATAATATTTATCACTTCAAATCCATGATAAAACATGTAAAAATCATGTATCTTTGTAAAATAATGCAAACTTTTGGCACAAGAACGAAAGGGTGTTCTTGTTCATAACCCCACATACCTTTATGGTAACGGATTCGTTAAAAGATTGGACCCTCAATGTTGATTGTGTAACCCTAGTTTTTTTCTTCTTTAGTACTCTTGGATAATGAACTTAGACTGATAATAGGGTTATGATGTGTTTAGAATCTATTAAATTCGTAAGGTTAAGTTTAGGGGTGTGTACGGAGTGCCAAAAGACTTAATTGCCCTCAAAATAACTCAAAAATGGAGTGTTTAAGTCACTTGAAACCATAAGATATGTGCCGCATATGATATCGCCTATATTTACATAGGTGCCGCATATGATATCACCTATATTTACATAGGCTCCGCATATGCTATCGCATATGCTTTCCAGTGGCCATGTGCGATTGGTTAGGCAACGCACTCTACTTCGTTAAGCCATAACTCCTAGCTCGGTTGTTGGATTTTGGTAAAATTGGTATCGTTGGAAAGCTAATTAGATTATATATAATTTTGTGGGTATAAATATGTATAAATACCACATATTTATCAAGTTATTCTCATTCAAAGATGACCCTTATGAATTCAAACACTAAAACTTAATGGATTTTGAAACTCTTAGCTTGTACTACCTTAAGTGACTCATATAACCACACTTAACACATCATAAGCTGTCTTATAACTAGGGTACTCTTTATAATTTAGGTGCCTAAATATGGCTTACAAAATTAGGGTTTTCACATAAACGAACAACGGTTTGTTTTCTAGCTTAGGAAAGTGTGGGGCATTACAATATTTATCAGCCTTATGGGGGTGCATTGGTATAGGCTATAATTATTGTTTGTTTAGTATTAATTGAATCTTTCAAGATTATGGGGCCACTTTTAGGTATTATTTATCAAGACTAGCCAGTGACTTTATTGTTGTTATTATGGTTAGTTCATGACAGGTTGATTATAGAATGGTATTAATATTGGAAGTATGATTTTGATTCCTTCCTTCTTATTGTACATTACATTATGGACAGTGTATTCATGGTTATACATTTGACTATAGGCCCATATCATGCTAGTATTAGCCTTTCTACTTGTTAGGATTTCTTGGAGAGGTTATGCTTGCTACCTTAGGTTGTTACCTTTGAGTTAGTCTTGTATACACATATGTGTGTACACACAGACACATATACATATATATATATATATATGGCTATTGTATTATTGTATGTCTCTCTCTTTCCTTATTTATTCATATTGTATATGTATTCCTTGGCCTTGTATACAACTATATATCCTTCTTCCTTCCTTTTAATTGTATACTGGCCAGTGATATATGGTATAGAAATTTAGTTCCTAAGTATGGCTAGAATAATACAATTTATCCTTATTGCCTTTCTAGCTTTATTATGTCAGCTTTCAATATAGTTGCCTATAGTTTATATTCCTGCTTGCATGTTATCTATATTTGCATTATCCTTATTTCAGTCAGTAGTTGCCTACTAAGTACCACATGTTTGTTACTCATACTAAACTTCTGTAGCCTATAAATCATAGTACAAGTTCTTGTCATTGTTATATGCATCGTGCAGAGAAGCTATGGATCGAAGATTCAGGGTAAGCTCCTGGCATTCAGAGTATTGCTATTCTCCTTCTTGTGGATTAAACAGATCTCTATATTGTATTCAAAGATGAGTTGTACATATATATTTATTCATTATTTGACTTTGTCTTCTCATTATATCAAAAGATCTCTTGTAATAACTTCACCAGGTCTTAGGGTTGTCTTATATACATTAACTCATTTATTATATTTCTTTTATTGATCCTCTCAATTTCCTTGATAGTTTGTTACTAGAAGTTTTTTACTATAATTTGGCTTACCTATTGGTGGGTTATAGTAGGTGCTATCATGACCTCAGAAATTGAATTGTGACACTATTATCCTCAATGATATGGCATTAAAAGACAAACAGGGGAAAAATGATCAGGATGCTCAGAGATGCGAGTGAACCTGTACAAAGTTGAGCATTACAAAAAAAATAGTTGTAATACTCTTTAATAAAATAATATATCTGGAGAAATAAGGCCTATTCTAGTACCTTGGAATCTAGTGGCATATTCTACTTGGTTCTGCTCCAAGATATGATATAAATTTCTCTTTATCACTTTTTAATATTGCTTAATCCTTTTCATTTAAGCTATTTCTTTTTAATTCATAGCTTCTTTGAATAAGTTTTAGTAGATTTTTCTTTCGTACTTTTTAAAGGGAGAGTCTCCCTCATTTATTGCTTTCTTAGATATATCTTATATTTGAGAGGAGTCATCTGTTCTTAGGTACCTAATTGTAATGACCCTCCAGGTTATTTTTTTGTATTTCCATACTTTTCCACCATTTATAACTTTTCTATAACTACCCCAATTCATATGTGACTTGCTATATTTGATAGTTCAGTTACCGGGAAGTTCTTTTAGTTTTTAGAGACAATTTTTTATTTTGTTGTCTTTGCTAATAAGGATTGGCTATCGGGTGTTAACATTAGGTTAACACAGTTGTATGCTAATACTGACAGTTCCATCATCTTTGGAACATCAATTTTAGGCTAGTAAAGCCTTTGGTTTGGGTCTCAAGTCTTCTAGACTCATTAAAGCTATAAGATGGATTTAGGTAAAAGTGGCCCTTGGGTATGGGCCCATATTTCATCAAAATGACTTAGGATGGAAATTTTGATGAAACCATTGATTTTAGATGGTTGAATTTGATGGGTAGCATAGTTTGTTTGCATTAATGGGATTCTGAATGAATCCCAAGGGTTCAATGGAAAAAAATTTAAGTTTGGTTAGTATATGGAACTCAACTGGTGCAACCGCTTAAGCGGGCCTTTGGTTGCTTAATTGGCCATGAGGTTGCTTTAGCATCTAATAATGCTTTGGCCAGGTATAGGTATCACTAAAATAACCTCGTTCCATTTTAGCGGCAACCGCTTTAGCAATAAAGTCACCGGTTAGGCGGTAACTGAAAGAGGCATTTATTTTAGCACTCACCAAATTTTCTCCCATTTTCTCCAAGTCTCAAAAGCCATAAATCCCTAAAGAGTGTAGAAAATTGGGAGATTTATCTATGGGTGATCGTGGGGTGTTATTGAGATAAAAATAGTCATTTCTTTATCGTAATCCTTATGAGTCTTCTCCTAATTCATAACTTAGTTCTCTAATTCAATCATAATTACTTAGATCCTTGATGGGTTGATTTTATAAATGTTTGAGCTCAAAATATACTCATTCTTGAGGGTTAATTATCCTTGAGCATAAGGGTACATGTTAACGATTTTGATATTATGATTTTGCAAGTGGGTCCCACATAGTATTTGACATAATTTCAAACCCAAATCATTAGAATGCAATATAGGAACCATTATTCTCGTAATAATTTTTAGATTTCTATTATAATAGTGTGGCATCATGCAGAGGCTTCTCGAGAGGGGAAATCTCTAATTTAGCATGCTTTATTAGGCATGCTTTGGAATCCAGATAGACTAGGCTTATCCTACTATTAGATTAATCTTTATCATGGAGTAGGTGTGATATTTATGTTAGTTTTGGGTTGGGAATTATGACTTGATCACATAGTTAGCGAAACTAGATTAGTTACCAGGTTAGTGAGTTATAAGTATTGCCATCAAACCTTTGTCAATCTTGGGGTAGAAATTACCTTAGAATGGACCTTTAGGGTTAGAAATGGGCCCTTCTAACCCACTTTAGGTCAAGATGATAATTAGCTCCTTGTAGACTAAGGAGTCTTTCTTCCGTCGTTCTATTATATTCTTAATCCCTAGGATTATATGGACAGCTTCATACTTTAATTAAACTTTTATATTAGATATAATAGGATCGGTTTAAGTCCTATAATTATGATATTATAATTGGTTCGAGTATGGAAAATATGATATTAATACCGGTTCGAGTCCAACATCTATGATGATATAACTTCTGGTTTGAGTCTGACATTGAGATGTTGTTTATGATGGTTATGGAACTGTTTCAAGTCTGGTGTTTATGGTATGGAAAGATTCAAGGTTACGATTTTGAGGTTTGAATTTCCTATGAGTGTTACTGTAGTATTTCCTTCTTGATTGTATCCATAGGGCTTATAGGGATAATTGGATTATTTATTCTTGTTTGCATTTTTGGGGTTTATGGAGGCCTAGTTATACAATAGTTGGCGTGTTCTTTTTGATATTTATTTACTGGATTGTTTATTTTTAGTATTTGGAGCACAGTTTTAAGTTTCCCTTCCTGACTTTGTTATTATCATGCATCTTATTGTATTTATATTATGATTTTGCTCAGTTGATCGATGATGCATACTGAGTACTCATTTCTTTGATACTCATATTACACTTCTACATCTTTTATGGTGTAGATCTAAGTACTAGCTTCCTCCATAGATGTTTTATTAGTGTTGGTCAAAGTCTAGAGATCGGGTGAAATTTTGGAGTCAAAGCTGACTTTATCTCCCTCTTCTACTTTAGATGATCTTTCTATTCGAGATTGTTGTATATATTGAAACTTATAGCAATCTGATTCTTTTGTTAAAGGCTCTTGTACCGACCTTACTAGGTTGTGGTATATTTTACTCTTTTTCTTATTTATCTTCAATTATAATGTTATCCTTATATTTGATGGCTTGTAATCTAATTATTACATAATTTTGACATTTATACACTTACTTAGTCTACATGCAGAAATCATGTAGCACATGCGGACTACATATAGGAAAAGTATGTGCCAGAAGTCCAAAATCCCGAGAGCTAAGCTATAAGATTTTTTGGTCTGAGCACATGCGGATGCCACATGCACGCAGGCTCAGGCCATATGTGGTATATGCGCCCAAAGCTTGGTCGCATATGGAGACCACATATGGCCACTGACCTTAACTTTTTTGGATCATTCTAAAATTGTTTCGTAGGGTTTCAACGTGTCCCAGTTACCCCTCTATGATGTTTTTAAGTCCTACTATAAATGGTTAAGTAAGTTTTTTAATTTTAGTTAGGATTTGATTTTTAGGGTTTCTTGTAATCTGTAAATATCCTTTAAGATTTGTATTCATTCAATTATTCACATATTGATTGATTCAAATGGAGGCCTTTTTGGTGCCAAGTTCACAAACATCTTGTTGTTCTTGGTTTTTTATTCAATTTAAGACTTTGGGATATCATCACTTATTATTATGAGATTGATTTTGTAATTTTGTCTATGGATTCCATGATTGATCTCATAACAATGAGCGGTTAAGTCCCTTATCTAGGGTTATGGGAACCCTGGCGAATTAATAAAGTAGATGAACTGTCTAGTTGTTCTAGATAAATATTCTTGCATGTATTGGGTTTTCTTCATTCTTATTGATTTCTTAGCTGTGGCCAACGTTAAGATCCCACCTAGATTATTGCTACTTACTCAAAAGAGGAGTAGTGACTAGGAAAAGAGAATCACAATAGTAATTTAAAGTTTAACTGTCGATCCATGCTACTAGGTATTATCTAAGTATGATTGTTAGCTGTCATCTAATAGCTAGAGACTCAAAAGGTAACAGTTAATTCAGATCAAGATAACAGTTAGTAAAGAGACATCCAGAGACTCAAAAGGTAAAGGGTAAAATATGTCAGCTCATCCAAAAGATTATTGATGGTACATTACTTATAAATTTTGTATGCAAGATATTGGAATAGTTTGACAATGAACGATAAGTCTACTGAGTTGAGAAGAAAGAGGGAACACAAGCCTAGTATTTGTCTTAAATTGTTTACAACCAAAAGCAACCAATTCCTTTCCTTTAACTATTTCAAAAAATCCCCCCTTTTACTTTCTCACACTGCCTGGTGATTTCAATAAGTATGAGAAAAATTTCTGACCTATTACCGGTGGGATCAACCCCAACCTTTGTTGGGTTACTATATTTGACAGCGGCCGCTTTATCCTTCTAAAGATGGGTGGTTTGGGCATTATCAAATTTTGGCGCCATTGCTGGGGAATATGGTTTTGAAGTATTGGTTGAAGTTGTTGAAGTTATTGGGTTTTATTTTCTCTTATTTTGATTGTTTTATTTCTTACTCTTCTTGAGATGACAGCCTAGCTAGAGGAAGTATGGAGTGATGATGACTCCTTATTATTGATCCTTGTCCTTTTGATATGATACATTACTGCAAGAGCGTGATAAATAAATTATTAGAACATAATGAGAGCATGTCTAACACATTGGCGCTCCTGGAAAAAAGAAATCAATATTGTATTCAAAGGGTTGATAGGTTTGTATTTGATATCTACCACTTACCATTAAAGCTAGATATAAAGGTTGTTGCATGTGATTCCCAACAAATTAGTTATAGGTGGTGTAAGATTGAAAGAATTCTAAAAAGCTAACTTGAGGAACTAAAACTAAAGGAATCAAACATTTGTCATACTCTTATAGGTAGTGTTACACTTAAGGAGAGCATACTAGAGTTATGTGGGGATGTAAAGAAGACTGCAAATCCAGAGTTGGGGCGTATTGGACCTTATTCTAAGAAATTTTCCAAATTGTGTTTGGATAGTTAGATCATGGTCGAGTCGTCTGATCCTGAAGAAGACTGAAAGGGGAAGGAAATATATGTCTATATTCTTGAATTTGTTGAACAAGAATTAAACAACTACATTCCTCGTGTAAGGGCCAAGAATTATCTATTTCTTGGGTCCTTTATTTTTCTTCTCCACCCCGTGAGCATAATAGGAACTTAAAAAAATAATTAGGGATGCAGTTCATAAGTTAAAAGTGGAAAGAGAAATTTGAAGGCCAACTCGTAGGCAACCTTGATGAAGTCTAAGTAATCAAGGTACCCACGGACTTGTTAGGGAAGTCTGAGTACCCAACTAAGTTTTGTCATGTCGCGATGTGAAATCAGGCATTGTTTGGGAGGCAACCCAAGTTTTTTTTCGTATTTGTATTGCATGATTGACGTTGGTTCACCGCACCTATATTGCCATAAGTATGTTCCTAACTCTCTTGTTTTGTAGTAGTTTGATGCATTGGGGACAATGCATGATTTTAAGTTAAGGGCCAGGCTGCTTGTGGGTCTTGATGTCCTTTTAAAGTTTTTGTTGTCTTCCCTCTTTTCCCCAATGTCTTGTTCCTAGTAGAGCCGACATGTTTAGGTATATTGTGTTTTGTTTTGTGATGTTTTGTGGTTGACTAGGAGAAAAATAAGTATCTAGGGCAGTTGACATGTTTTTGTTGATTTTTGATATAAATAGTAATACCCCTTCAATACCTTATTTTGAACTGCGTAATATATATATATATATATATATGACTATTGTAAATCTTGTTATGGCATTAGAATTAGTGAAATGATAATCATTGCTAACAACTGCATGAATCAGATAGGTAGTAGATTGTAATGTGACTCTATGTCATGTGTGTGTGAGATGCTACTTATTTCCCTTTATGTGTTAAATCCAGAACTTGCCTGGTTAGTCTTGCCTCGATTGTAGGATAGTTGGTTAGAAAAGGATCATAGGTCATTTTTGAGTTTAGTCCACTTTTAGCCTAAATGACCTTCCCATTGTGAAATAGCATCCCTTGATCCATGCTTTGAGCCTTATAGCCTATTTTTTTGCTTTCACCTTCCTATTTGTGTTATAATGAACTTGTTTTGGCCTTGGTCCTCCTTGGACATTGTTTACCTCAACTGAGGCAAATTACCTAAGTTAAGGGTGACTATCATAGGGGTGTGTAATTTAAATTTGGTATGAAGAAGGAAAACATAAGAGAAAAAAAAGTAGGGTTATGTGTGGTAGCAAAAGAGAAGAAAAAATAAAAGAATTAATTTGAAAAAGAAAGAATAAGAAAAACACACCCAACCTGCATATGCTTTAAAATAAAAAGGGAGAATTAAAATGGGAAATAAAGTGAAAAAATGGTTAATAAGTGAGACCCCAAAGTTAGTGTAGTGTCAAGGAGGCTTAGTCACTTTAAAAGCCCATATATATCATACCAGATCCAAGCCTAAATTGCAAACCAAGAAAAGCCCTATAGTGATCCTAACTTGACTATCTGAGAGATAAGGTAAAGAAAATAAGGGCAAGTCTATGGCATTTGACATACATTGATTGGAACTTCTTTTTGAATGTAAGTGTATCTTGAGTGTCCCTATATTGATATGTTGGAATTCATATATGAGTGAGTGGGACTTCTTTGTTGTGAGGGAACATAGGTTGTATTGCTAGCTGCTTACTTGTTTGGGTAGTGTAACTTGTATATATGCATGGTTAATTGTTGCTAATGTAATGCCATATCTTAATTCCTTTGTGTCACATTGTTTTTCTTCATTGATACACACAGTTGATTTTAAAGTGATTGAACATGATGAGGGTAATGTGTTTTGAGCTAAAATTGATGATTGACTACCAAAGGTATCTTAGGTTACTCTTGGTTAAGCATTGTCGCATTGCTCTGTTATGTTTTGTTGCGTGAGGACATGCAACATTCTAAGCTGAGGGTCTTGACGTTCTATAGAAATATAACACTAAAAATGCTTAAACTTGGAGAATATGCATGTACTTAAGGCTATTTTGTTGGATTTGATGTGTGTTGGGAGTATGATGTGCCATGGAAACACTGCACTTTTGATGCTTAAAACATTGAAACTATGCCCTCACTAAGGTTATTTTGGTTGATATGATGTGGTTTGTTGCTTGTTGAAGGTGAAACAGGTCAATTATAGTGTTGGAATGAAACTGGAAGAAAAAGACCTGAAAAGACTATGACTAGAAAAGATATGAGTCGCCATACAAGTCATCAACACATTATACGACTCGTGTTGACCCATAAACACAACAGAAGCAAAATCCAAATTGAGAAGCTAAGTATAGAGAATATAATATTGGAGCATCCGAGTCATAAAATGAGGATATGGGTCATATCATAAAATCATAAGGAGAATAGAAACCAAGGAAGCAATTCAGAGTTGAAGTCTTAGAAGAATACGAGTCAAAAGTCTAAGTACGATTCGTATGATCCAACAGTAAGTAGACCAGTGTCCAAGCTTAGAAAGACCGAAGTACCAGGTTGATACGAGTGAAGTCCATGAGTTGTATGGTTAAGGTACGATTCATGATCATAAGTTGTAAGAAGAACAAAAAGTAACCTGGAAGATCAAAAAATGGAATGGATACGAGAGGCATAGTACAACTCATAAGAAGACCTTACGGGTGGACTAACTAGTTGTACCTTGTGCTGATATTACTTTTCCTTTTACATTTATATTAGGATTTTTGAGTAATTTTGAGATACTATAAATATCCTAGGGTTTTTATTTTCTTAGGTTACCCTCTTTAACACTATTCTTACTACTTTTACATACTTTATAAGTATTCTTGAGATTTTGGGTTATTATTCAATTAAAAACTTTGGATTCTATTCATCTTATATTGTGCGATTAATTACATGAATTCTTCATTGATTATCATGGATTCTTGCATGAACATGAGTGCATAATTTCCTTGACTAAGGTTGTGGGAACCCTGGAGGATTAGATACGTAAAGGAAGTGGGATATTCATCTATTCAAAAGATTATGCATGTATCTTAATCTTCTTCACAATAATTGACCTCAAAGCTACTGCATAAGCATGGGGATAGCCTGTATTCACAAATGTCCTCAGAAGGGAGTTTGAGATAGGGAAAAGGAGATTAAGACAGTAAAGGTGAAGGTTGAACCAATGTCATAAATAAGGAGAAATAAGGTGAAACCTTGAGACGGACCAGGTAAAGTGTGAGATTTATCAACATGTTCATAATACTATTGATTAGACATATCTTGTTAAATTTACATGCAGAGCAGCAGAATAGGTGGCTTTAACAAAAGAAATTTACAAAGTTAAGAAGCCAAGGAGAACACAGTCCTAGTGTTCATCTTGTATTGTTTAAAACTCAAAGCAGTCAAGATTCGGTTACTACTTATGATTGTTTTCAAATCCCCCCATTTACTTTTCCGCACTGCTCGTGGATTACATCAAGTTAAGCAACTATTCAACATTTTCCCTGTAGGATCGATCCCAACCTAGTTGGGTTACTATATTTGACTTCGACAGCAGCATACTTCTTTTGGAGGTTAGTTTTGGGCGACATCAAATTATTTTGCATAAAACTAGGGTTTGGATGCTATGTTTGGGGAAAAAATTAAAATGGTATTTTTGGCTACTTACTTGATCAATTTTGAATGTTCGTGACGCTTTTTGGACTATACGTGACCAAATCATATGATTAAAGTTAAACTTTTGATGCTTGGTTGCAAGTGCCAGAGTTGAAGATCCCGAGAGTTGATAGTGCTTTAGTAATTTAACCATAATGTTTTACCCTGATAACATATTAAGGAGAAATTGGTATAGTTGGAAAGCTAATTCAATTATCTATCTGGTAGTGAGGACTTTTGTATTTATTTAATCTACATGTGGACCGCATGTAGGAAAAGCATATGCCAGAACTCCAAAATCTTGAGAGCTAAACTATAGGACTTTTTGGTCCAAGCACATGCGATTGCCACATGCGCCCAGCCTCATGCAGCATGTGGTATATGCGCCCAAGGCCAGGCTGCATATGGATACCACATATGGATACCGACCTCAACTTTTTTTATCGTTCCAAAATCATTTACTACGGTTTCCATGTATCCCACACTCCTATGAAGTTTTCAAGTCCTATTATGTATGGTTAATTTGGTTTTTCTATTTTAGTTAGGATTTGATTTCTAGTGTTTCTTGTAATCTATGAATACCCTTTAGGCTATCTAGTTGTTTTCAATGAATTCTAATGTGTTTAATGAGTTCCATATGGTTTAAAAGTGTATTCATTCATTCATTCAGACATTCACATATTGATTGATTCAAAAGGAGGGCCCTTTGGGGTGAAGTTCACAAACATCTTGTTGTTCTTGGTTTGTTATTCAATTTAACACTTTAGGATTTCTTCTCTTATTATTGTAAAATTGATTTTGTAATTTTGTCTGTGGATTCCGTGATTGATATCATAACTATGAGTGGCTAAGTCCCTTAGCTAGGGTTGTGGGAACTCGGGTGGATTAACAAAGTAGAGGAACTGCCAAGACGTTATATATAAAGATTCTAGCATGTATTGGGTTTTCTTCGTTCTTATTAATTTGTTAAAGGTGGCCAACATTAAGATCCAGCCTAAACTATTGCTATTTACTCCAAAAGAGGAGTAGTGACTAGGAAAAGATAATCACAGTAGTAATTTGAAGTTTAACTGTCGATCCATGTTACCAGGTATTTTCTCTGTAAGATGGTTAGCTATTATCTAATAAATAGAGACTCAAAAGGTAATAGTTAACTGGGATCACGATAAAGGTTAGTAAAGCAACATTCTGAGACTCAAAAGGTAATGGGTGAAATCTGTCAGCTCTTCCAAAAGACTATTGATGGTATATAACTTATCGATTCGGCATGCAAGATATTGGAATAGTTTGACAGTACACAATAAGTCTACTGAGTTGAGAAGCCAGAGGGAACACAAGCCTTGTGTTCGTCTTAAATTGTTTACAACTAAGAGCAACTAATTCCTTTCCTTTTTCTATTTCAACAAATCCCCCCTTTTTCTTTCTCCCATTTATGGTGATTTCATTAAGTTTGAGAAGAATTTTTGGCCTATTCCCTATGGGATTGACCCCAACCTTTGTTGGGTTACTATATTTGACAGCAACTATTTTATCCTTCTAAGGAGGGGTAGTTTAGGCATTATCATATTCCCTATTCCAATTCGCCCACCGATGCATTAATTGCATCAAAAACCACAAGATAAAATATAAATAACCAATTCAAAACCATAGGAAATCAATTCAGATGATAACCATTCTAAAACCCTCAATCCATATTCAAAATAGAATAATTAAAACCACATGAATAACAATTAAACACATGATTTGAATAAAGCAATTTAGGGAAGAGAAACATGCCTAAAAATACCAAATTGGAGAAGAAACCATAATTTGAACGCAAGGTGCTCAATCCTTAGGAACCCCAGCTTTCTTTTTCTTTGGGCGAGTTTAAGAAGTGAGAAATGTGTTTTGATTTGTTTATGGATGACAATAAGACCCTATAAGTGTATTTAGGTCGTGGATACTAATTAAAGGATGTGAAAAGACCAAAAAGCCCTTAATAAAACATGTAGGAAAATTATCTCCATTCATTACCAGTCAGGTGACGACTCGTAATGACCGGCTATGTGTCTTTGCCTAGACTCATAGTCTAGACAAAAACATTCGGTACCTATACTGTTATGGTCATGAGTCTCTCCCCACAACTTGTGACCATAACTTACCACTTGTAAGGTCTTAGTCGTGGTCAGGACAAAACATTGGACAACCTTACTGATTAGACTATGATAGGTACTACATGAATCATATAGAGTGACTATACCTCATCACCTGAGTCGTAGTGTGGACACTGAGCTCAATCACAAGGAAAAATTTAGAGTCCAAAACTTGGAGTAATACATTACCCCTCCCCCCTCCCGGATCATTCATCCCCGAATGAGGATTCAAGGCACCCATTAGTATGATAACAAGAAAGAATGCACACATACCCAAACGACAAATTTGAAAGGCAACAAGAAAGAAAGCGGAAACCATAAATCAAGCATATTCATCCAATGCGGGGAATAGGAATGGATATTTGGACTTCATTTCCTCTTCCGCTTACCAAGTAGCTTCTTCCACCTTTTAATTTCTCTAAAAGACCTTCACCGAAGATACATCCTTGGTCCTCAACCTATGAAACTGTGTATCCAATATCTCAACCTGGACTTTCTCATAATACAAGGAATTCTAAATACCCACATTCTCCATAGGGACAACCAAAGAAGGATCACCCTCACACTTTTTACACATCGACACATGGAAAATCGGATGAATGAAACCTAAACTTGCAGGCAAATTAAACTCATAAGTAATATAAAATCTCCTCAAAATTTGATACATACCAACATAACGGGGACTGAGCTTCCCTTTATTCCCAAATATCATCACTCCTCTCATAGAAGAGACTTTCAAGAACACCCAATCACCTACTTCAAACTCCAACTCCCTTTGCCTCACATCCACATAAAACTTTTGGTGACTCTGAGCAGTCTTAAGTCTTTCTTTAATCACTTTCACCTTCTCCATGGCCTGATGAACCATGTCTAAACCAAATAACCTAGTCTCACTAACCACAAATCACCTAATAGGAGACCTACACCTCCTACAATATAGAGACTCGAAAGGAACCATCTAAATACTCAAATGGTAACTATTTTTAAATTCAAACCCAATAAGAGGCAACTGATTAACCCAACTACATCCAAAATCAATCACATAGTCCCTTAACATATCTTCTAAAGTCTGAATAGTCTGTTCCACTTGCCCATCCATTTGAAGGTGAAAATTGATGCTAAGGTTCACCTTAGTTCCTAGGCCTCTCTAAAATGAATGCAAAAAAGTGAGATGAGAACTACATACCTCGATCTGAAAACATGGAAATCACTGGTCCATGCAGCTTGACAATCTCCTGAATAAACAACTTAGCATAATCCTCTCCAGAGTAATTAGTGTTCACAAGCAAAAAGTGAGCAGACTTAGTCATCCTATCCATAATGACCCAAATCAAATCATACTGATTGAAAGACCGTGAAAGACCCATAATAAAATCCATGTTGATCATCTCCTACTTCCACATAGGTAATTCTATTTCTTGGGATATCCCTCTAGGCCTCAAGTGTTCAACCTTCACCTGCTGGCAGACCATACACTTGGCCACAAAATTCATCATATCTTTTTTAATATTTCTCCACTAATAGATTTCCTATAAGTCAAGGTACATCTATGTTAAACTCGAATGAACTCTTTGCCTAGACTCAACAGCCTCAGCCAAAATCCTTTCTCACAACCCATCAATATTTGAAATGCACAACCTACCCTAGTATCTCAAGATATGATCTCCCCCAATCTCAAAAGCCATAACCTTATATTGACCTACATCTTCCTTAATCTACATAAGTATAGGATCAAAACCCCATTTCTCCTTCACCTCTACACCAAGAGATAATTTGACCATTTTTTGAACAATTACTCCTCCATCCTTAGAGTCTAAAAGACGAACTCCCAAATTGGCCAATCAGTGAATATCCTTCTCCAATCCCCTTTTTTCTTCATCCATATGAGCTAAGCACCCTATAGACAGCCTGTTAATACCATCTGCAATAATATTGCTTTACCTGGATGATAGTACAAGCTTATGTCATAATCCTTGAGAAACTCAAGACACTGTCTCTGACTGAGATTCAACTCATTTTGAGTTAACACATATTGCAAGCTTTTATGATCTAAATAAATGGCTACATGCACCCTACAAAAATAATGACGCTGAATCTTTAATATGAAAACCACAGACGCCAAATCTAAATCATGAGTCAAATAATTCCTTTCATGAATCTTAAGTTATCTAGAAGCATAGGTCATAACCTTACCATGTTGGATAAGCACACAACCTAGTCCTACACTGGACATATCACAACATACAATAAAAGCCTCAGCACCCTCAAGCAGGGTCAAACCAGAGCAGAGGTCAACTTATCCTTTAACTTCTTAAAACTACCCTCACAAAAATCAAACCACAACTTCACCTTTTTTTGAGTCAACTTCGTCAATGGAGCAGCAATAGAAGAGAAACTCTCCACAAACTTCCTATAATACCCAGCTAAGCCCAAGAAAATTAAAAAGTCGGTTGGAGTTGTGGATCTAGGCCATTTTTAATCGCCTCAACTTTCTGAGGAACCTTCTTGACCCCTTCATTAGAAACAACATGCCCAAGAAAAGTCACAACATTCAATCAAAACTCACACTTAGAAAATTTAGCACACAACCACCGATTCTTAAGAGTCTATAACACAATTCGAAGGTGATTGGCATGATCCTCATTACTCTTAGAATACACCAAGATATCATCAATAAACACCATCATAAATAGAATAAAAAAATATCTAAACACCTGGTTCACAAGATTCATAAAAGCAGTTGGAGTGTTAGTAAATCCAAATGACATAACCATGAATTCATAATGACCATATTAGGTTCGAAAAGCACTCTTGGGAATATTATTTTCCTGAATCTTCAACTGATGATAACCCAAAATGAAGGTCAATCCTAGAAAAGCTTATAGCACCTTGAAACTGGTCAAAAAGATCATTAATTCTAGGAAGAGGGTACTCATTCTTCACTGTAACATCATTCAACTATCTATAATATATACACATCCAAAGAGACCCATCTTCTTATAGACAAAAAGCACGGGAGCACCCCACGAAGAAATACTAGGATGAATGAAGCCCTTATCAAGAAGATCATTTAACTGTTCTTTTAGCTCTTTTAATTTAGTCAGAGCCATTCTTTATGGAGGAATAGAGATAGGACAGGTATCTGGTAGTATATCAATCCCGATGTCTACTTCTCTATTGGGAGAAATGGTAAGAAGATCCTAGAGAAATACTTCAGAAAACTAATTAATAATAGGGACAAATTACAAAGAGGGGACCTCATAACTAAAACTCTTAGCCCAAACTAGTTGATATAGACACCCCTTAAAGATCAACTTTCAGGCTCTAAGATAAGAAATAAACCTTCCTTTAGGCACTAAGGAACTTCCTTCCTATTTAATTATCGATTCATTAGGAAATTAAAAACTGGCCTTTCGGGTCCTGCAATCCAAAGAAGTATAGCACGAATGGAACCAATCCATCCCCAAGATTACATAAAAATCTACCATATCAAGCTCTACTAAATATACTAATATCCTTATATGAAAGATAGACACCACACAACCCCTATAGATCCTTCTAGAAACTACAGAATCACCAACCGGAGTAAACACTAAAAAGGGTCGAAAATATTTTGTAGACCAAAACCAAAATGCACAACCACATAAAGGGTCACATAATAAAAGGTACACCTAGAATCAAGCAAACAACACTCATCTCAAGAGAAAATTTGTAACATACCGTTAATGATATCAGGAGATGCCACAGATTCCTAATAGGTAGTGAGGGAAAAAAGACAATTCTGGCCAGCATCAGTACCAGAAGTAGCACCCTTTGGGGCATGAGCCAAAGAAGTGGCAATCAAAATTTTACTATCCCAGTGGATACCTTAGCCACAGGACAGTCTCGCTACATGTGGTCAAGTGACATGTCCGACCTTTCAGAAGATGGAGGCTCATTACTTCAATGCGGACCAATCGACGAACTAGAATCACCTAACTCTACACAAAGTCACCGAAGAATCCCCTAGGACTCTACATCATAAAGTGATGTATCATCCAAGGATGATTAGCAGGGTGAGTTCTAGCATGCAACTTAGGTAAGGGATAAAATAATGCCATAATTAAATCAGTCTAAAACCATTCAAAAACCATATGCACATATTCATATTTATTTATATATAAAACGTTGGTATAGGAAACAAGGTTTAAACATCAGCTTTAAAATCATAACATGAACTGTGTAGATCTCACCATCTTAAGGGCACCCACGGGCTATATGGGTTTAGCTCTCCCTGCTATTACGTGTTAGCTGCACGAGCCAGAAAAATTTGAGAAAGGGCCAAAGCCACTGAGGCTCAAACTATTCTAATATATATATATATAATGTGTGAACTATGCACACAGTCATCAAGACCCCTACACCGGTAAATGTGGTTTCAAGTATTGGTTTTCCCAAGACCTCCACCTTCTACTGCGAGCTACAAAACTCTATTTAAGCTCAAATTAAAATAATTCACACATTCTCATTTATTAACCAAGGAGTATTTTAATAAGGAATTTACCATTGGTATCGTCATACCAAATAAAGTTAAGCTTGTAAGCCAACTCTATTATGCATTTCCAAAACTAATTAGCCAGCTTGACTCTAAAGTTTCTAATTTAAAACCAGTCTATGGCCACCAAGGCCTTCCAAAAACAATTTTAACTTCCACTAACCTCTAATGCAATGCAAGGTTCCAAAAGTGAGTTAAACCATGTGTATTTCTATGTTTAAAACTAATTTCACATGTTGGGTTGAGGGTAAAGCCAATTCCAAATCATTAAACCATAAAGCTTGGGGAAACTCATGTTCCCCATTCCAATTACACCACCCATGAATTTATTGAGTCCAAACCAAAAAATAAAACATAAATATCAATTCAAAACTATGTGAAATCAATTCCGATGATAACCATTCCAAACCCCTCAACCCATATTCAAAATCCAATAATTAAAACCATATGGATAGCAATTAAATATATGTTTTATATAAAAATGATTTAGGGAAGCGATGCATGGTTGAAAATACCAAGAATTTGGAGAAGAAACCATAACTTGAACCATAGGTGCTCAATCTTAGGAACTGTAGCTTCTTTTTGCTTTGGGAGATTTTAAGAGGAGAGAAGTATGTTTTGATTTATTTATGGATGAAAATGAGACCCTAGAAGTGATTTTAAGTCATGGGTAATGAGTTAAGGACATAAAAAGTCCAAAAATCCCTTAATAAAAACATATAGGAAAATTGTCGCTAGTCATTACGGGTCAGGTGACAACTCGTAATAACTGGCTATGAGTCTTTGCCTGGACTTGTAGTATGGGCAGAAACTTGGGTACCTGTACAGTTATGGTCACGAGTCCCTTCCTATGACTTGTGACCACACTTTACGACTCATATGGTCTTAGTCGTGGTCAGGATAGAAACATTGGACAACCTTACTAGTTAGACTATGATAGGCACTACATGACTCATATAGAGCGACTATGACTCATCACCTGAGTCAAAGTATGGAAAGTGAGCTCAATCACAAGGAAAAATTTAGAGTCTAAAACTTGGGGTATCATATTCGGATTTCTTATGAGTTTTATTGTAGCATTTCCTTCTTAATTGTGTCCATCGAGCTTATGGGGGCAGTAGGGTAATTTATTCTTATTTGCATTTTTGAGGTTTATTGGGGCCCACTTATGCTATAGTAGTTACGTTCTCATTGGTATTATTTACTTGATTGTTTATTTTCAGTATTTGGAGCATAGTTCCAAGTTTTCCCTTTTTCTGACTTTAGTTATTATCTCGCATCTTGTTGTATCTATATTATGATTTTGCTCAGATGGTTGATAATTCCTATTGAGTATCCGTTGCTTTGATACTTATACTACACTTCTGCTATACTACACTTCTACACCTTTTATGGGGTAGATTAAAGTCCTAGTTGACATTGTATTAGTGTTGGTTGGAGTTTGGAGATAGGGTGAGATTTTAAAGTTGGAGCTGACTTTTTCTCCCTCTTCTATTTTGGATTGTCTTTCTATTTGAGATTTTGTATATATTGATACTTATAGTACTCTGATTCTTCTATTAGAGGATCTTGTATCGACTTTACTAGGGCGTGGGATATTCTACTATTTTTTTATTTATCTTCAGTTATGTTGTTATCCTTATATTTGATGGCTTGTAATCTAATTATTGTGTAATTCTGGCATTTATGCTATTTTCTACAAACTAGCTCATTACTTGTAGTTCCGGACTATAGTTTGGCTTACCTACTAGTGGGATAAAGTAGGTGTCATCATGACTTAAAAAATCGAATCGTGACATTAGTATATCTAGGTTTCCTTCTCTAGAATTAGGGATGACCTGGCCTGCCTTAGTAGCTTGGCTAACTTATGAACCAACATAGGATCAAAGGTAATGTTTATGTCCCATCCTTGTATTCTTCTTTCTTTATTTTATTTGTGTTAAGGTTTAGCCCCTGACCCCACCAAGGGTCATCAAAAAAATAATCCCCTCTCCTCTTGTAAAGGCATGCAGAATCTTACTCTCTTATATAATACAATAGTTTTCTTGATCCCCAAGCACTTTTTCTTGCTTTACTATTTGTCTTGCTCTGGTATTAGCTTGAATTGTTAAGAGATGATCTTGGAAATACTCATGCTCACTCCAGGGTCACTTTGATTTGTCTTTTTTACTTTGTTTATTTCATTTATGATATATTTTGCTTGCTTTTATTATCACCTAGTAATTAAAACTACTGATAAATTAAATCTAAAATAAGGTTACATCATATCGCATGCCGGATGAAATCCATAATAAACACTCAGTATATGTCAATAATAACTAACCATTATTTGACTAGTTGGTTCCATAGCATCTTATTATTTTCTCATCATTTCCATCACTATACAAATATCAGAAATCAAAGTCTGACAAACTTCACAATTAAATAGTAAAATTCATTTGTGTTCTCCATTCAGCAATAAACTAATAATGTATTTTCATAATTCTTTTTAGTATGAACAGTGGTGTAGCTACATTAAGGTAAGGTTGGTCACCTGAACGCCCTTCGTTGAAAACTTCTATTAAGCATATAGAAAATAATACTGTGAATAGATCAAAAACAACTTTTTAAAAATTTATACTATAATTTTGAATATTTTTAGCAAAATTCTTAGCTCCATCACAAGCTATAAAAAACTTAGAAGGATTGTTAACAAACTATCATAAATTTTTCTTAGCAACGAGCCGATAAACAATTCCAATTGTTCATATTGTGCATTATTTGAAAGTGTTAGCTGGTGACCGAAATTTGTTGAGTATAAGTGTCATGTTGTAATACCCCGTACTTCTATCTAGCTTAAAATCGTTCCAGAAATGTTAAAGACTTGTTTCAGAGATGAATCCACTTTTATACATATGTTATTTTCAATATTTTCACTTTTTATCATGTGAGAAATTGAATAAGCTTTCCATCGATACCAAATTCGCACAAATACGACACCTGGGTGAAGAGTTAAAGCCATTTTAGTAATACAGTGTGCCACCTGAGCCATCAGCGCATCGCGGAGCCAGCCAAAATGGCAATCGTCAAAATCCAGTGAGCCTCTGCGATTATGGCGCATTGCGCTAAGGCTCAAAGTCAGAGTTATCAAATTCATCGCGCCGCGTCACGCCAGGGATCCAGGTCGAAAAATTTTCACAAAATTAAATTACGCGTTCAAGGGTTAAAAGGATTTCTCACCCCTATATACCCAATAACACGTGATTCAGCCCTAATTTACCCAAAATATATTGTTTCTCTCAAGAACAAGCTAGGATTTTTAATTGGGGATTCGAATCCAAGACTCAAATTCAAGAATCTCTCCGTCAATCTTCGTAGAATCAAGAACTAAGGTATGCACAGTGTTCATTCATGGATTCCTTTCATCCATGAAGCCCAAGAATCAAGTTTTAAATCTTATATTGTGAATATTTTGTTGTGGGTTGATTATGTTCATGTGATTATGGTTGTATAATTCCCAAGTTGGAATCTTGATGTGTTGTTCATGAACCTATGCTAGTATGTGGTCTGAAACATGTGAAATTGAGTTAAAATATGGAGTTAAAATTGAGTTAAAATATGCTAGTATGATGGTCATGCCTATGCCCTAAGTCATGCACCCTAGGTGTTTGATAAAATGCCTAAGAGAATAGAAATTATGCATTATAGCTTAATTGTGACCTAAGGTATAAGTGTATGCTTTACCCTATGAGTAAGAATGACTTCTATGATATTGTGTGCATTATGAATGGTTGAGGGAACGTCCATGATATTAGGTTGATGAAAGTATGACATGTTTATATGCAATTCCATCATGTACAAGACTATGATAACTATGTGCTTCATGAAATCCCTAAATTAATGTATTATGAATTGTTGATATTGTTCATATGTTCAAGAAGTGTCATGTCCTGTCAGTTTCATGCTATCGAGTCCAGGAGGTACTTGTACCCGATAATTTAGTTGTATGCCTAGAGCCAGTGTCATATTTTCACGATACCCTCAGTCAAGCCATGATCCCTAGAATTCAGTCAGTCTCATGACTCAGGAAAATTCAGTAAATTCAGTATCAGTTTAACCCTACTCAGTAATCCCAGTAACCTCAGTGATCTCAGTAATATCAGTAATCTCTGTAAACTTTGTAATCTCAGCAATCCCAGTCAGTTATCGAATCTCAGTAGTATTCCACCAATCAATAAAACTTAGTGAACTCAGTTCAAATTAGTTATACAATATGATCAGTAACAATTCAGTTCAGTATAATTAGTTCAGTATCTCTTCAGTTGGGAGTAGGATTCGGCACCGAGTAAACCCAGAGATGAGGATACCCACTGTCAGCCTGTAGAGGGTGTGATCCTTAGTAGCAATCCCTGCGTTCCAGAACTATGTAGCCAGCAGGTTGAGATGTACCCCTATGAGTCTAGGGACTATACACATCTCATTTGAGTTTTCCTTACAGGAGGGGTTGACGGAAGAGCTCCCTGTCAGAGAGGGTTTACTCACAGCTTGTCTTTACCTATGGCACGGTACTGACACCCTTCTAGCTGGGGTTACAGGTTGGACCCCACCAGTTCAATTTCGAGGCATATCAATTAGATGATTACCTCCCACAATTTCAGTTTCAAATCCAATTTCAATAATAGAACTCAGTTTAGTTCTACAAAAATCCAGGACTATCAGATACAGTCACTCATATTACCAGTATTCAGACTTAGTAATCATGTTATCACAAACTCAGTTAATAGTACATTAATTATACGAAAACTATGTTATCAGTATTTAATTTCAAGACTGTCAGATACAGTCAATCAGACCAGTTCTTCATAATCAGAACTATCAGAAATAGTCATTCCTTTATTAGTAATATGACATTAATTCCTCAGTATTCAGTAGACTCAATCATTTATTATCCCAGTATCAGTACTCAGATATCAGTAAATCCACGTTATCAGAACTCATGAATCAGCGTTATCACCATCTCAGTTATAGTTACGTATTCATACATGTATTCTCACGTTCATGTTATACATTCGGTTATTATTGTTCATGCATATGAACCCTTGCATTTAGCCTACCTCACTTGCATACCAGTACATTCAATGTACTGACACATTTGCGCTATAGTATTTTATACCATAGGTTTAGAAGCACGAGCTCCCAAGCATCCTTAGTAGATCAGATGTTCAGCAGCTAGACTAGCAGTGAGTCCTGATCATTCGAGGATAGCATGATTATTTTATTACTTTATTATTTCAGTAGTTCGGAGTTAGTTGGGGACATATCCCCTCAACTCCACAGTTTTCCGACAGTTTAGAGGCTTTTAAACTACAATATGTTTCAGACTGTTTATTTCAGCTTTGAGTATTGTTATACCCCATTACAGACATTATTTTATATTCAGTATTAGTTCAGTTTTGAATCTTATGACCTTACAACTTATATTCCGCATATTTACAGTATATTATTCAGTATTTAGTTACAAATATCAGTCATGGGTTATCTTATGGTCCTTCGAGGTCATAAGCACCGTGTAATATTTCGAGTACCAGATTCGGGACGTTACACATATGAACTGCTCGAGGGCATCTGTAAAAAAATCACAAACTTCGAGAGATACCAAAGGCCAACATAATTTATATTCAAACACAATATCTTGGATCCATTGAAATCCTCTTTTTGCACGCCCTTACACTTCTTGGAAGGACCAATTTCTAAGGCCACAGATATATCTAAATGGTCCCATTAAATTATGGAGATTTTAGACGATAGTGTAGTAGTTATACTTGTGATGTTAGTACAACTACAATTATTGACGGGTTCTAATTAAAAGTCTGGATCATTTGTCTAAGAAAGGAACCTTGAGGGGTTATGGCACTATTGTTGGGTTGTAATGTTTTTTAATAAGTGATATAATTGCTATTGGACTCTATATATTCTAAAAGTCATCAGTTTCTTTAACAATAAGTATGAAACTAAAAGTAACCAATATAAGGTTTTTACGTAGAAAGTTTATGTTTGAAGTCAAAAAATTATGGTCTCTTTCTCAAATTATCACTAAATAAGAGTTTTATGAATTTCAAGAGCTAAGACCACCTAAGAGGACTATAGGACCTCCCCTCTCTCTATAATGAGCTTCGATTGTAGGTCTATCTTTCTCAACAACTCTAGTTTTTGGCCTTTACAACTCAAAACAATACCTAATACAGATCAGTTAATTAGGAAAACAATGAAGTTCAACCACTAAAGGACCTTCTCTACCTCCCCTCTCTCTATAATGAGCTTCGATTGTTGGTCTGTCTTCCTCAACAACTCTAGTTTTTGGCCTTTACAACTCAAAACAATACCTAATACAAATCAGTTAATTAGGAAAACAATAAATCGAACTTCAAACAACAAGAATTGTTATAAATATTTCTTGATATAATAGGTTCTTTATTATCGGCATTTGAAACTTACAATGGAAAGAATACTCAGTGTTAAGAACTCACTCTTAATCTGTCTTTCTGGTGGGTCTATTTTCTTTTATCTTCAATAGCATCAATGAGACGTTTTATATAGAATTCTAAGAAAATTTGGTCCATGATCACTTACTTTATGTCTATTACACAAAAGTCACTTTTCTTTCATGTATTACATAAAAGTCATTTTACTTTGTTTCATTGATCATAAAAGTCACTATGGTTGGATTTTACAATAATTCCACTAGAAAAATGATGTGGCAACAAAATTAGTTCTTAATTTTAATTTAAGAGAATATAATATATTATTCATATCTTGACTCTTTTTATATGTGTCCAACTCAATTTTTCTTATTAATTAAATAATAAAAAAATACTAATTTTTTAATAAATTAAACTACCTAGTGAAGAATATTTTCATAAAAAAATTGATTGATATTTTTATGAAACTAAAATTATACTTATACATAAGGCAGGATACCAAAATTTGATAGTCCTCACGATGATACTATGGTAGTTTTAATTTTCGTAAAATCCTCTAAAACTGAGACATGTGTTGCTAAATTATTTTCCTCCTTTAAAATTATGGCATGTAGTTGATTAATTCAATTGCTAAATATACAAATTTAATATCAAATAATTTATTTTATTTATTAAACTACTTATATTTTATGACTTTTACGACGACAAAATTAAAAAGGTTTTACTTTAAAACTATCTTTAGCATGTTGATTTATCTTCAAAGAATTACAATAATTATCTTTAGCATGTTGATTTATCTTCAAAGAATTAAAATAATTTTTAAAAATAATATATATATATATATATATATGTGTGTGTGTGTGTGTGTGTGTGTTTCTATTTTATGTGTTTTGAAGAATTTATTTTATTTATTACTCTTTTTCAATGCACTTTTTTGACAGATAAATGCAATATTATGAAATATTTCACAAAAGTATCAATCAATTTTTCTTTTAAGAAAATAGTGTTTCTTAGGTAGCCTAACTTATTAAGAAATTGACATTCTTTCGTTATATAATCCATAAGAAAAATTAAGTTGGACACATATAGATAAAAAGATCAAGATTATCTAATATATTGTATTATGATAAATTAAAATTAAAAACTAATTAAATTTGTCACACCATTTTTTTGATGAAAATATTATAAAATTTGATCATAGTAACTTTTGTGATGACCGAAATAAAATAAATAACTTTTGAGTAACAATGAAAGAAAGTGACTTTGGATAATAGAAACAAAATTAAGTGATCATATATGAAATATAGTCATACAATTCTAGTCGCTTCTTGTCTTCATAATTCCACTTGAAATAGATCAAAATTATCCAAAATTCTAATCCTCTTTGATGTGGTTTCCTTAATGCTTGTCTGCTTCTGTTTTCTCCTACTTTTCAAAAGTATTTTCTCCGTTGGTAAATATGGTAATTTTTCATTTATTTTTTCTCCTTATTTCATTTGTTTTGTCGCAATCCCAACTTCTCAAGCAATCCTTCTATGCGCTTAGAATCCTCCTTGATCTGATCAAAATTCTCTTTCATTCCACCGTGAAGGACTTGATTCCTTAACTGTTTCTAATACATTTCTTAATTGCAGTTTTTTATTGTGGTCCGGATTAGGATTTGTTTCTGTGGTAGTACACTTACGGAAGCTCTTTATGGTAGAGATGGAAAGGAACTGTTTCGTTGCAGTATCTTGTTTTGAACACTTTAAGGGTCCGTTTGGTTTGCAAATAATTTCGGGATAAAATAATAATTTCGGAATAAAATTTTTTATCGATCGTTTGATTGTAAATATTTGGGATAACTTATTCCGAAACTAATAAGTTATCCTCCCAATTGGTCGGATAACAATTCCAACATTATTCTTACATGGGATAAAATCATAAAATGACAATATTACCCTGAAATTCTTTGATTTTTCACTTCCATACACATAATTTGAGTGCATAATTTAAAATTTTTACCAAAAATATTTCTGTGAAGCAACTATAATTTGAGTGCATAAGCTAACACAATTAAATTTATTATAATTTATTATTCGTACTATAATTTGAATGCATAATTTATTCTATTTTCGCAATTAAATATTTTAGAAAGTATAAAGGTATTTATCGTTCAAAATGGTTGTAAAATATATAAATTATGTTTATTTATATATTTTAATTTCTCTAAAAAATAATTTAAAAAATTTAAGAATGAATACTTAAAGCTTAAAAAGAAATATATATATATATATATAAGTTAAATAAGATGGAGGGTATTTTCGTAATCAATCAATTTATTCCTAGAAATTATACCATATGTATTACTCTGAATACAACAAACCAAATACTCAATAAAAAATAATCTCACAATAACTAATCTCAGTATAACGTATCCCATCATAACTTATCCCAATATAACTAATCTCGGTATAACTTGTTTTCAAACGAAACAACCCCTAACAGTACTTTGTAGAGGCTTATAAAGGACCTGCTTCTTGCATATGTTTATTTGTAATGACCTGTACGGTCATTTTACTGTATTTTTATATAATTTTAGTATTGTCTAAATGTTTCATGGTTTATTTAATTTAATTTGATATTTGATAGGAATATAATTTAGTATCCTTATAGAATATTTTTGATATTGATAAAATTATATATTAATATTACTTTATAATGAATTTTTATGATTTATTAATATTTTAGGCAGAGATAATAATTTTAAAAATATTAAAATATTATTATTATATAATAGAGATTTTGTTAAAAATAATTGTCTAATAATTGTGGTATATTCCAAATATTATAATTATTTTACTAAGAATTTATACAATACCTGATTATGTATGCAGTGTAGAAAATTATTACTTATGGCTAATTACCACCACACGTGTGGAAAGGATTGTGGACAGCAACATATTGCTTGGTGTCAGCCGCACATGTGTCCACTTTACTAAGTTTCTTTTTTTGTATATATTTATATATATATAGACATATTTGCTTAGCAGTAGTTTCATTTTAAAAAATAAACTGAAGGCAACTTTTTCAAACTTTCACTGCCACTTACCCTTTTTTCTTCTTGAAAGGTTTGGCTTTTGCCATTTTAAAGGTCAATATACTTTCTTCTATATTATATAATTCGATGAACTTTTCATATCATAAAGTAAATATTTTGAATTGCTAGATATGCGTATATAAATTTGGATTTTAGCGGGATATTATTTGATGGCTTCACAAAAAGACATAATAGCTTTGGCGTTCAAATAAACTAGGTTTACTTTATTTTTAGATTGAGTTTACTTACCGAAAATGTTAACTATAATGTTAGCTTTGAATAAGTGCTTGTAGATATGTATTATTTGATATGTATAAACTATCTTATTTATACAGATTGGAACCCTGTTGTAGTAGATTTTGGTATTTTACCTTTTGATATAATATAGCGTCTATCACTTTGGGACATAAAATTTAATTACAAAATTTTTAATTTAGCCCTTTTTAAAATTGGTGGATGATTATTTAGACGTTGATATTGTTATAATATGGAATGGATTTTAATATTATCGATGGGTTATGGTTACTATAAGTTTCGGTTCGAGTTCGGCAATTGACTATTATTGTTACTATGAGTTTCGGTTCGAGTCCGGCATTTGATTATAGTTGGGGTTACTCTGAGTTCCGGTTCGAGTCCGGCATCTGATTATTTATGTTTACTTTCATCACTTGTGTGTCCCACCGGCTTATGGGGATACGGTTGGGTTAATGGTCTTCTTCAGTGTGTCTAGCGGGCTTATGGGGGCTCAGTTAGGTTATGTTTATTATTTTTTTGTATCGCACAAGTTTATTCCTTTACAGTCGTTGCATAGCTTGGTAGTTGTTTACCTTTCCATCCTTATTTACTAATAACTCAGATTACGTCCTAGCATTATAGTTACACCTTTTCTGTATTAAGCTCAGTCGGCCGATGATGCCTACTGAGTACCTATAGTTTTTGGTACTTATACTACACTTCTGCATCTTTTTCTTGATGCAGATCCAGGTACTAGCAGTCGGCGTTGACGTGGTTCCTACCTTCCAGTGCTAGTTTAGAGCGGGGTGAGCTTACTGTCGTCCGAGGCTGATCCTCCTCTATCTACTCTAGTTAGTTTTTTTCACTCAAGACTACTTGTGTACATTTTAGATTTTGTCTAGTACTCTGAGTATCTGTTAGTAGTGGCTCTAGTACTGACCTTATCAGGTCTTGGGAGGGATTTATTTGTATAGTTGGTCTTTTTTCCTCCTCTCGTTTTGATATAATACATATGCTCTCTTCTTAGTTTTCACTTATTATTGTGGTTGTTATTATCATACGCGATCTTTTATTTTGTCTCCGCCTATTAGCCCATTACCTATCATTCCGGGCTATGATTTGGCTTGCCTACTGGTGGGATAAGGTAGGCGCCATCACGACTTGATAAATCGGGTCATGACATTATTATATTTTACTACTTATTTTTTGATCATCAAAACTTCATATTGTTAGCCTTTGATCATCAAAAGTCCATATTGTTAGCCGCAGGGTGGCTCTACCTAAAAAAAAAATAGTCGATCCCTAATTCAGGGGCCTCGTTTTTTTTATAATAATATATAAAAAAAAAATTTTAAAAACTAAATATTATTTATAGAAAAATAATTTTTTTATATAAATAGAAAAAATTATTAAAAGAAGTTCATATATCTAGAAATGTCTCAAGAAATATTAAATGCATGGATTATATTATTACTTAAAAAGAAATAATTTAAAAGAATCGATTATATAATTTTAAAAATAGAGTTCATTAAAAGAAAGTTATTTTTTCTTAAAATTTTAAAGTCTCCATTTAATTATCCACTTAGACCACGAATATGCTTGAATCATCGCTGATTAGCCTTAGCTCATAGCTCTCTTAGCTAAGAGTCCCCTCACTAGAACATGTAGCCGTATAGCTCATGACACTCTCAGCTCAACAATAATTATACATACCAACATCAATTGGAGAAGTTTAAAATTTTGCGGCTTATTGAGGTTAATGTGCACAATTAATGTAACATATTTTGAATGGTAATATTAATATGTCTATGTAATGGATACTTCAAATTATACAAAAGCTTTTTCTAAATTTTGATCAACAAATGTGTAATACAAAGACTTTATCATATATTTAAATATTTAATAAATAGGTTGGAATTTTTGTGTCAAAAAAACATTCGCCCACAAGTTTAGGAGATTATTGTCAATATATTCCGGGTTTCCAATCAGTATAGTTTTTAGAGATTGTAGCATAAATATTGACTGTTTTGATGGACATTTGTTAATCACTTTTTGATCAAATATTGCATTGTGTATCTCAGTTAACCGAAATTCTAAAAATTACATAAATACACAACTTATATTTTCAATATTACAAAAAATCTCAACTCCCTAAATATATTACAAAAATCCCAACATATACACAGAATACTATGTATAAGTCGGCTATATTATGTATATTAATAGGGAAAGAGTAAACAAATAAAAAAGTGGGAGAGAGTGTAATTACTTCCAAAATGATTGGTATTTATGTTATTTATATAAATTTAAACAGATAAGTAGATCTTGGCTTAAGAAGAAAAGAATACATTATCTAAAAAATAAAATTTGGTTCTTTGCTGCGAGTTGAACATTCATCTGTCATGATTTTTTTTTGGGTAGATTACATAAATTCCTAAATCTTTAAATAATATTACATAAAATTTTGACTATTTTGTTAATTATATATTATCTCGATTTTTTGAAATGATGATACATATGTTTTACGGTGATACATATAAAAAAGTGATACATTCGAAACTGAATAGATATTTATTTAAAGAAGTAACAAATTCTCTTTTATTCTGTGGAGCAAATCACCCACAATCAGTTACACAATAAATTAATCAAATCAAAAAAAATCCCAATACCCTAATAACAGGTAGACTAGATTCCATGTAAACCTTGAATCGCTTCCTTATTGTTTCAATATTATCATCTCCTCTTCCCAACAGATCAAAGTTTCATAGTATATGAGAAGAAAACCAAATATCATACTAGAAAAGAAGATTAACAACGAAGAAACAATGATACCTCACTGTTTAGGTGTTCTTCGTATCCCTTGTCATGTTCTCATCTTAGAAAGAGTACTTGAAGCTCTTCGGCTCGGTGATGACCTACAGGATCTTTTCATTTTTCTCTCCGATGACTTGCTTTAGCGTTGTGTAGGAGATTTTTGTATTTTCTTCTTCTTCTTCCTCTTCCTCTTTCTCTTCCTCTTCCTCTTCCTCTTCTTCTTCTTTGTTTTTTGCGCTCTGCTTTTTTGGTTAGTATGAAAGAGTGGTGTTTTGGTTGTTATGGAAATTTCCGGTGGTGAGTGGATCGTTTTTTAGTGGATCGACACTGGTTCACAGGAATAGTGAGCTCTGGTGATGAAAATGGCTGCTCCATTTTTAGATACTGTGAACAAAATGTATCACCCATTAATAACATATGAATCATCCAATAATTGAAATAAATAACTGTATCTACCATATGAATCATCATAATACCATATATATCACCTATTAATATCATATAAATCACCCAATAATTGAAATAAATATTTGTATCTACCATATGAATCACCATAATACCATATGTATCACTCATTAATATCATATATATCACCCATTAAAATCATATAAACTGTATTCATCGTATGAATCACCATAATACTCATATATGTATCACCTATTAATATCATATGAATCACCCAATAATTGAAATAAATAATTGTATCTACTATATGAATCATCATAATACCATATGTATCAACTACTAATATCATATGTATCACCCATTAAAATCATACAAACTGTATCCATCGTATGAATCACCATAATACCCATATATTGATATCATGTTTAT
>NC_061122.1:166791843-166793398 GCF_002878395.1 Capsicum annuum
TCACTTCTTTTATCCAATCAGTTTTCTTTCTTATTTTATTAATAACTGTTTTTGTTCTTACCTTTAGTTTACATGGTGTTGTAAACCACTAGTGTGTTTTAGTTATTATATGTGGGTATAATTTATCTAAAAATGACATTCCTAAAAACATATCTTTTGATGTTAGTTCAAAATTATATATTAATGGTTTTTGAGTTATTATGCTATTTTTATCTATTAATTCAATTTTTATAGTAGTTTTATGTTTTTCCCATCCTTTTAATGGATCTTCACTATATAATTGTCTTAATTATCTACCGTATCGATTGAAAATATAGTTATTTCTTTTTTATTTATCGAAAATACAACTAGTTCTATTGTGTCTTCTGTTATTTTTATATTTTCTAACTTTTGTGTAATTTTTTCACTTCCTTTTATCCAATCAGTTTTCTTTCTTATTTTATTAGTAACTCTTTTTGCTCTTACTTTCTGTTTACATGGTGTTGTAAACCACCAATCTGTTTTAGTTATTATATGTGGGTATAATTTATCTAAAATGGCATTCCATAAAGCATATTTTTTTATGTTAGTTCATAATTATAGATTTCTTCTATTGTTATTATTTTATCCCATATCTATATTTTTACCTTTTTAGCTTTATATGTAATTAAGCTTCCTTCATTATTATATCCTTTGACTACTAGTGGTGTTTTTAATTTAGCTCATTTACTTTCTGGTAAACAGTTATATCTACATAAGTTTGCTTCTGCTCCCGTATCTATCATAGGTGCATAATACCTATTATAATATCCTTCTACTATTATTTTTACAAGTACATATATTTTCATATCATGTTAAAGTTCATTTTATGAATAATCTTTCTTTATTATATGTTATAGATAATTGTGTATGTTCTATATTGTATGGTTTTACTTGTTCTAACCATTTTATTCCTAATATTATGTCTGTTTTTTTTGCATTTCTTCCTTTATTTCAAATTCTATTTTTATTTTTCCGACTCCTATTATTATTTCTTTTTCTGCCGTATCTTTAATGTTTATTAGACTTCTTGGTAGATTTGGGCATATATCACTATTAGATTTTATTTCTTCACTTTTTACTAGATATTTTGCTATATAATTTTCTTCTTGTCCTGTGTTTAAGAGTATTAAATATTCTTTTTCATTTATTGTTCCAATTATATAATATTGATTTAAATTAACTGTTGAAGTTATTTCATAACTTGTTCTTTCTGATGAGCTTGATGATTCCGGTTTTCCATGAGCTATTATTTTTGTTGTACTTATTCTATCATTTATTATTTATAAATCTTCTTCTATATTTATGTCTTTGTAACTATAATCATTATTATCAATTGTTTTTACATTGTTCAAAAGGACTTTCTATTTGTATTTTATTAATTTTATTTTTTGCTGTTATTTTATGTTTTGTTGTTAATACATATAGATTTTTACATCTTGCTGTAAATATTTTATTTCCTGGGGTTAGTTCTATTCCTGATATTTTTCAATATAATACTAATGATTTATCTATATTTTTATCTGTTATTGCTACA
>NC_061122.1:166793498-166885966 GCF_002878395.1 Capsicum annuum
TGTTCAAAAGGACTTTCTATTTGTATTTTATTAATTTTATTTTTTGCTGTTATTTTATGTTTTGTTGTTAATACATATAGATTTTTACATCTTGCTGTAAATATTTTATTTCCTGGGGTTAGTTCTATTCCTGATATTTTTCAATATAATACTAATGATTTATCTATATTTTTATCTGTTATTGCTACTGAATAATTCGCACTTATTATAAATTAAAATTTTTGGTATATTAAATTTTCTTTTATGGCTGTTATTATACTTTTTTCAATAGGTTTTATAATTCTATCATCTGCTAAATATAATTCTATTGGTGTATCTATTCCTTTTCTAAAACATGCGTTTATTAATATCTCTGTTCCTCCAAGGTGTATATATTTTATTGGGTCTTTACTTTTTATATCATTTATTTCTTTATTAATTATTCTTTTTGTTACTAGTGGTATACTAGCTCTTCCTTTTGCATATCTACAGTCTATTACATGTTCTTTTTGGCTTACTACGTAGTATTCTTCCTTTTTTCTACTAAATATATTTTTTATTTTTGGTATTTTAAATATTTTTTTCTACACTTAAGTCTAACTCTTTTCCTTTTATTTCGGCAAATATATTACTGTCAAATATTATTTTTTGATCTGTTCCTTCTTCATTTAAATATTCTTCCTTTGTTATTATTTTTATATCTTCAGTTATTTGATTTATTTTTATATCTTCTTCAGTTATTTGATTCATCTAATTCACTATCTATTTCATTATCTGTTTCATTTTCCGAAATTTCATATATACTATCTTCACTTTCTAATTCATAATCTATATAATCTATCTGCATATATTCTGTATTTTCTATTTTTATTTTTGATATTTGTTTATTTTTTAGGTTTTTTGGTAATTTACAATCTCTAGCTAAATGTCCTAATTTTCCACAACTATAACAAGTACGTTCTTTTATAGATTTCTTTTTTCTATATGGTCTTTTATGTTTATAATTTTTTTATATAATATCTTTTTCTTGGTTTCTTGTATTTATATTTTGATTTTTTGTATTTCTTATGTCTTTTTCTTTTCTTATAATATCTTTCTTCACATCCAAATTGAGGTGCTATTTTATCTTTGCAACATGCTAAATTTCTTATTAATATTTTTTCTATTTTTATTTCTTCTCTATATTTTTCACATAGATTTCTATATCATTGTTGTAAAAATTTTATTCTTGCTCCTAGGGTATCTACTATTTTTTCTTTATCCCAACTTTTTATTATTTTTGAACTAAATGGTTCAGGTAATTTACTAAAATATAATCTTCTTATTTCTTTTCTTTCTTCTACATTATATGTTCCTTTATAATAATATTATTTAAATGCGCACGTATACTCATCTATATAGCACATATTACATATTGCTAATTTTAACATTAAATTTCTATTCATATCTTTCTCTGTATTTTGCTCTTCTTCTTCTATTGTTATACTACTAAATTCTTCTCTTATAGCTATTTCATATTTTTTCAATATTTTTGTTGGTAGTATTTTAGTAGGTATTGATGTTCCTTCTGTTTTATTATCAGATCTTAGTATTTTCTTACTTGCTTCGGCTAGGTTTAAAAATCATAATGTTACTGTTCCTATTAATGTCTTTTCTATATATTCTAGTGTATTTGTTGTATCTATTTTATTATCTAATAATTGTTTTGACATGTAATCTACCCATAGTTGTACTGTTTTATTTATGTCTATTACACAATCTAAATCTAAAAATTTATAATTAATTATTTATTTTGGTGTCCATTATTATATTTATCCTTTGGATTATATATTTTAAACTTATTTTTGTAATTATAGGTTGGTTTTGATGTACAAGGCATTATATTTTTATCTAGAGTATTTACTTTTGTATTTATTAGTTCTAGGTTTTGTTTATTAATTACTTCTTGTTTTTCATTAATTTCTAGTTTTCCTATGTTTTCTAGAATTTTTGTATATGTTTCACTATCTTCCGAATCATAATTATCTCTTTCTTCCGTATCTATTGTATTTATTTCTAATTCACTGGTTTCTGGTTCTTTATTTTTTATTTCTAATTTTACTTTAAATTGATTTATCTCGTTTAATAATTTTTGTTCTTTATCTTTTTCTTCTTTTTCTTTCTATCTCTTTTCATATAAATCTTTTAGCATTTGTAGTTCTTTTTCTAATTCAGCAATTCTACTATTTTTAGTTTCTTCTATTTTTCGTATTTCTTCTGAGGTTTGTTGTTTTATTTTATCTATTTCCTTTTTTCTGCCTATCTCTTCATTTTCTCTTTCTATTCTTACCATGACTGCCAACTTATCTTCTAATTTTAATTCTTCCTTTTCTTACATTAAATATAAATGTTCACCAATTTTTTATATCTTCTTCCTAAATTAGAGAATACTATTTTTATTTTTAATCCTTCATGATTTTCATATATTTTTTCATCTATTTTAAATTCTTCTTTGTTTATTTTATTTAAATGTATATAGGTTATGTTGATATATCTATATCTATATATATATTCTAGACTATCTATTGTTGATTCTAAATTTGATATTTTTTCTTTTTGTGCATTTGTTGAGTTTTTGCTAACTTCAGCAATTATGTTATACAGTAGTCTTTCTATCCTTATTTTTAATTCTTTACGTTTTTCAGATATTATTTGTTTTAATTCTTTATATTGTTGTGATTTTTGTACATTATTCATCTAAACAATATTCATAATATTTTGGTGGATATCTAAATTGAATTTTATCATAATTAATAAATTAATCAAATAAATCCAATTATATACTACTTCCGTAACTTTAATTAGCATAGGCTCAGATAACTTGGGTAATATATAGATCCATTAGAAAATCATAGGAGAGAATCTCTAAAATATCTAAAATAGAAGAAAAAAATGAAATTTAAAACTTTTCATTAGATCTTATCATATATAGAGATACATATGTATGTATGTACATTGAACACATGTAACACTAATTTTATCTAATACATATGTATGATACATTTTTCTCATATAATAGACTTCAGATCATCCTTAAATTATGGAAAGGAAACACAAGTTCTTGATATGTATCACATACGTTTATATGATACATATGTCTGATGCATGTACAGTTGGTACTTGTGATTGATACATTAATTTATTTTGATAAAAATTAAGGACTTTTATATCAAGAACAATATAGTCGTGTGCATAGATATTCATATGTATCATAAACACGTACTGACCTACTAGATACATAAAATTTTTTAATAATTTTGTTACACGAGCATGCAATTGCATTCATATGTATTATACATTAAAAACATATTATTTTTTATTATGATGCATCTACACGCATGAAAGTACATTCATATGTATCGACAATAAAAATTAATTTTTTTTTTACTATGATACATATGCATAGAGATACATTCATATATTTCATGAACAAATACTAATAAGCTTCATATTACGTATGAATTAATAGATATGATACATTAGAATGTAAGTACATTCATATACATATCATCAATAAAAAAATATATGAAAGACCCCACAAAATCCTAAGTTTAATAAGGGGTCCCAGACTTAGAAAATTTTAGCTAAGTATTCAGACTTAGTGTGTTTTTAGTCTTCGTAAGTTGGTGACTCTATTTCACGATCCTTATGACCTTAAAGTATCGATCTTTAAGTTGATTCATGAATAAGAAGGTCAGTAGGTGTTCTCGGACAAGTTTCAAATTTTTGGACTTCGTTTGAAGCACATCTAGAAGCCCAAATTAGTGGATCAACGCGATCTCGACGTGCCGCATCGCCTATCGCTTTTATAAATGCTTTTCCCAGCTCCCAGTGTCAATTTTCAGTGAGCTGACATAGACTTGAGCGTCAACCCCATCGACGCGACGCGTTGGTATGCGCGTCACTGGGTACATTTTTCAGTAATTAAAACAGAGTCCAGAGGGGTATCTAGGACATTTTCCTCACTTTGAACCAGCCCCAAAAACACAAAATTCAGTCCTCTCAAAGTAAATTATACTCTTTTCTCTCAAAATTACTCAAGAACAAACCCTAGGACTTCCAATTCAAGATTCAAATCCCAAGGATTTCACCATCAATCTTGAAGAATTCAAGCATTAAGGTATGTTAAGTGTTCATCCAAGGGTTTTCTTCTACCCTTGGAGTTCAAGAAATCTTTTGAACTACAAGTTAATAGTTTTGATGAATTTCATGATTGACTTTGATTGTGTTCATGACTATAATGTTGGTTCAGTTTAGAATCCATGATTAAGTACAAGTTCAAGAGAAATAAATGGAATGTGTGGGTTGTTGTAGGGTTTCATTAAAACCCATTTGAATTTGTGAGTTGGGATTATATTTATGATACTTGTATGTTGTCTTATAATCATATGCATAAACTATGCTCTCCAAGTGTTTCATGAATTATTCATGTGGGTTGAGTAGAAAAATCATATCATGTTAGTATTTATACAAGTTAATGTCATGCAAGTATTTGTCAAAATGCCCCAATGAATGATCGATGACCATGAAATTAGTTATCATGTTTTCAATATTATGCTATGTGTTATAATTTATGCTATCGAGTCCTAGGGTATCTAATACCCAAAAATCTAGCTATTTTCTTTGAGCTATAGTAGTTACGGAATAGACTAGGTAGTACCATGATCAGTAGCTCAGTAATTATTATAGAACTCAGTCAGTAATCAGTCCAGAACTCAGTCAATAATTAGTTCAGAACCCATTGAACTTAGTTCAGTTCGGTCAGTTAACCATGATCAGTAATAGTGCAGTCCAGCCTAGAACTGTTTAGAACTCAGTCCAGTGTCTATTCAGTTAAGAGTAAGATTCAGCATCGAGTTAACCCAAGGATGGGGACTCACCAGCCAGTAGAGGGTGTGATCCTTAGAAGCAATCTTTGTGTTCCAAAATTATGTAGCCAACATAGGTTGAGACATCAACTTGTCAGTTGAGGGTTGATAAGGTGTTTTAACCGGCCAGTTGAGGGTACCACCGTTCTCAATCAGAGCACCTTCCAGATGAGGGTGACTCAGCACTTGTCTTTACCCATGGCATGGTACTGACACCTTTCCAACTGGGGTTATAAGTTGGACCCTAAATCAGTTCAGAGAAGGGGAATGTCGGTTAGATGATTACCTCCCACAGTCTCATTTTTAGTTTTAGTCTCAGTATAGAACTCAATTCAGTTCTACAGAAATCAAGACTATCAGACACAGTCACTCAGCTCAGTACGAAACTCAGTATAATTCCACAAAAATCAAGACTATCAAAAATAGTCACTCAGCTAACATTATTTCAGTTATCAGTGAACTCAGATATTAGCTAATTAGTACTCAGAACTCAATATTCAGTGTTACCATGATCTCAGTTACAGTTAATGTATTCGTACATGTACTCTTATTCAATTATGTTCATGTTACTCAGCCGTTAGTGTGCATATCAGCCTACCTCACTTAGCATACTAGTACATTCAAAGTACTGACACATACTTTTATTTTATGCCATGATGTCTTATATCATAGGTTCAGATGCACAGGCTCCTGACTGTTCTTAGCAGCCCAGCCTATCAGTAGCAGACTTAGTGGTAAATCCTCATAGTTCAAGGATGAAGTTGTTATTTCAGTACTTCAATTTACTTTTCAGTAGCTGGAGTTAGTTGGGGACTTGTCCCATCAACTCCATAATTCAGATAGTTAGAGGCTTTTAGAATAGAGTATTTCAGGCAAATATTTTAGTATTCAGTTTTTAGTATTCAGTACGTGTTTTCAGTAATGAACCTTATGGAGATTTCAGCCTACCTCCCGTATTTATTTTAGTAATATCATTATTATAGTGTTATTATTATTCAGTGCTCATAGCAGGTACTAGTCATGGGTTAGCTAGTGGTCCTTCGGGGTCTCTAGCATCGTGTAGCGTCCCAGGTATAGACTCGGGGTGTTACAATCTTAGTATCAGAGCCTAAGGTTCAACAGAGTCCTAGAAAGTCTAAAGGCCACGTCTTGTAGAGTTTTGTGCATGGGTGTGTTGCACGCCACACTTATGAACAGGAGGATACGATAAATTTTAGGAAAAGTTTCTCTTCTTTCAGTATTCATGTTGTATGAGTGAGCATAAGCTCAAATTAAACTCTCAATCTAATCCTTTCCCCTTCTGTTTATAGAAAATGCCTAAAAAAAGACTAAGGGAAGAGGAACAAGAGACCAGCCAGCACCTTAGCTCGTCCAGCCAGATCCTCTAGACGGGCATGTCTCCCATATGGAATTTAGAGCAACTTTCACCACCCTAGCTCATTCTGTGTCAGCCTAGAATGAATGCCCAGCTGTCGTTTTGGCCAATCCAGTGGTCAATACTGCTAAAACCAAGATTCAGGACTTCACTCGAATGAATCCCCCATCATTTACCCGTTCTAAGTCTGATGAGGACCCACAGGAATTCCTTGATAAGGTACAGAAAGTCACAAATATTATGAGGGTGACTACTAGTGAGAGTGCTAAGTTGGCTGCATATCAGTTACAAGATGTGGCCCACTCATGGTTTAAGTAGTTAAAGATAAAGGGGGTCGCAGATGTAGGGCCCATAGAATGGGAGGAGTTTGCCACTGCTTTTCTGGATAGGTTCTTCCTACTGGAATTGAGGAAAGCAAAAGTTTTGGAATTTATTAATCTAAAGTAGGGCAACACGATAGTGAAAGAATATTCTCTCTAATTTACTCAGCTAGCCAGATATGCTCCTCATGTGGTAGCAGATAGTAGAGCTAAGATAAATAAGTTTATGTCTGGTATGTCTAGCAGTGTAGTCAAAGAGTGTAGGATCGCAATTCTGATTAAGGAGATGGACATATCCAAGATCATGGTCTATTTTCAGTAGATAGAGGAGGCTAAGTATAAGGAGAAGGAGAGGGAGAATAAGAGAGCTAGAACAGGTAGCTTCAGCTTCACCTAGCCAAAGTCAAAGGGTGGAAATCGTTCTTAATTTTTTATAAAATCCTCCGTTCCAGCTCTATCCTCAGCCAATGCTCCAGTGCTGAAATTCAGAGACGGCAATAGATATAGGGCGCCAGGCCCTAAACCTCATGGTAGGGTCAGTAGCGCCCGAACTAATCCCCTTTGCCAGAAATATGGCAGAAACCACTAGGGTATCTATAAAGCTGGCAGCGATGTGTGTTTCAGGTATGGTAATCAGGTCACAGAGTCAGAAACTATCCCCAGTTAGGTTCACAAAGTCAGTATAACCATCCCCCAGCTCAGTCCGATCGTCTGAATCAGTAGGGTGCCGCTTCTAGTACCACCAGTGGGCAACGCCCAAATAGACTGTATGTACTTTAGTCCTAGCAGGATCAAGAAAGTTCTCCTGATATGGTCACTGGTACGTTATAAGTTTTCCATTTACATATTTATGCTTTGCTAGATCCAAGAGCTTCTTTATACTTTGTAACTACATATATAACTGTTGACTGCAGAGTTAGTCCCAAAATCCTAGCAGAGCCTTTTTCAGTCTCTACCTAAGTGGGTAAATCTATCATAGCCCGACAGGTATGCAAAATGTCCGATTATGGTATCTCAGAAAGTCACTTCAGCAGATTTAGTAGAATTAGAGATGACCAATTTTAATGTCATTATCGGCATGAACCTATCTTGGAGTGAAGGAGTAGTACTTTAGCACTTCACGGTTAGCTTGTTTCCTACCTAAGGGCAAGGAAAACAATATCTAAAGGATATGTCTACCATCTCATTCGAGTCCAAGACTCTAGTTAAGAAACCCCTAATATTAACTCAGTATCAGTAGCATGTGAATTTTTGGATGTGTTTCCCAAAGATCTTCCTGGAGTTCCTCCCGAGAGGGAAATTGACTTTGGAATTGACCTTCTTCCAGATACTCAGCCCATATTTATTTTGCCATATAGAATGGCTCCAGTAGAATTCAAGAAGTTAAAAGAACAGTTGAAAGATCTCCTAGATAAAGGATTCATCAGACCCAGTGTATCCCCATGGGGTACACCAGTCCTATTCGTGCATAAGAAAAATGGTCTCTCAGAATGTGTATTGACTACCGTCAGCTAAATAAGGTCATGATCAAGAACAAGTATCCACTTCTCAGAATCAAAGACTTGTTTGACCAACTTTAGGGTGCCAGCTTCTTTTATAAGATAGACCTCAGATCAGGCTATCATCAGCTCAAAGTTAGAGAATGTGACATTCTAAAAATATCTTTTAGAACTCGGTATGGTCACTTTGAATTCTTAGTCATGTCATTTGGTATTACCAATGCCTCAGCAGCTTTTATGGACTTGATGAATCATGTGTTCAAGCAGTACTTGGACATGTTCATTATAGTGTTTATAGATGACATTCTTGTCTACTCCCGCAGTAAGCATGATCATGTAGACCATCTGAAAATAGTATTGCAGACCCTCAGAAACCATCAGTTGTTCGCCAAATTCAGTAAGTGCGAATTTTGTCTAAGGTTAGTAGCTTTCCTCGGCTATATTATTCCAGATATGGCATTAGAGTTGATCCCCACAAGACTAAAGCAGTGAGAAACTAGCCCAGACCTATCTCTCCATTAGATATTAGGAGTATCTTAGGATTGGCTAGCTATTACTGATAATTTATTGAGGGATTTTTATCTATTGTATCCCTTACGTCCAGATTGACTTAGAAGAAAGTAAAATTCCAGTGGTCAGATTCTTTTGAGAAAAATTTTGAGGAGTTAAAGACTCGACACACTACAACCCCAGTCTTGACCCTACCAGATGGTTCATACAGATTTATGGTATATTGTGATGCTTCTAGAGTTGGTTTAGGGTGTGTTTTGATGCAGAGAGGTAAGGTCATAGCCTATGCCTCTAGACAGCTTAAACCCCATGAAAAGAACTATCCAACTTATGATCTTAAGTTAGCAGCTGTAGTATTTGCCTTAAAGATTTGGAGGCACTATTTTTATAGAGTGCACGTTTATTGTTCACAGGCCATATGAGCCTACAGTATGTGTTCTCTCAGAAAGACCTAAACCTCCATCAAAGAAGGTTGTTAGAGTTGCTAAAAAACTATGACATGAGTGTTCTGTTTCATCCGGGCAAGGCTAATGTAGTGGCTGATGCTCTCATTAGGATGTCTATGGGTAGTGTTGCTCACATGGATGATGGTAAGAAGAAGTTAGCTAAGAAAGTTCATCAGCTTTCCTGACTGGGTATCCACTTAGTTGATTTAGCAGAAGGTAGTGTATGAGTGCAGAGTAGTTTAGAATCATCTCTGATTTCCAAGGTGAAGGAAAAGCAAGATAAGGATCCCAGCCTAGTTAAGTTAAAAGAATCCGTCAGAAATCAGAAGATAGAGGTTTTCTCCCATGGGGTAGATGGTGTATTGTGTTGTCAGGGTCGACTATGTATGCCAGGTGTGGATGACCTGAGACAATGGATTCTTGCAGAAGGGCATGATGCGTGTTACTCTATACATCCAGGGGCCACTAAGATGTACCGTGGTTTGCAGGTAATCTATTAGTGGAGTGGGATAAAGAGAAACATTATAGAGTTTGTAGCTAAGTGCTCGACTTATTTTCAGGTTAATATCGAGCATCAAAAACCTTGTGGGTCTATGCAAGAGTTTAATATTCCCACTTAGAAGTGGAAAGAGGTGAACATGAATTTTGTGATGGGTTTGGCTCGTACTCGTCGTCAGCATAATTCAGTTTGGGTTATTGTTGACAGGATGACCAAATCATCTCATTTCCTACCAGTCCATACCTCTTATTCAGCAGAGGATTATGCAAAGCTCTATGTCAGGGAGTTGGTCGGATTGTATAGAGTTCTATTATCCATCATCTCAAATAGAGGTACCTAGTTTACCTCTCATTTTTTAAAGCTGTCCAAAAAAGTCTTGGTACCCAAGTTCACCTTAGTACCGCCTTTCACCCTCAGATAGATGGTCAAGAAGAAAGGACCATTCAGACTTTAGAGGATATGCTGTGAGCGTGTGTAATTGAATTTAAAGGTATTTGGGATAACCACTTTCCTTTGATTGAATTCGCATATAACAATAGCTATCATTATAGCATTCAGATGGCATCGTTTGAGGTGCTTTATGGGAGGAGGTGTAGGTCTCTCATTAGTTGGTTTGAAGTAGGTGAGGTAGCAGTGGTAGGCCCTGATCTGGTATTTGACACCTCATAAAAAGTTCAGTTGATCAGGAAAAGGCTTAAAACAGCTCAGAGCCAACAGAAATCGTACACAGATGTGTGAATGAAGGATCTCAAATTCAAGATTATTGATTATGTGTATTTGAAAATCTCTCCTTTGAAAGGAGTAAAGAGGTTTAGAAAGAAGGAGAAGCTCAGTCCCCAATATATCGGTCCTTACTGAATTTTCAGTCGTTTTAGAAAGGTAGCTTACGAGCTTGATTTACCTTCAAACTAAGCTTCAGCACATCCAGTCTTTCATGTCTCCTTGCTTAAGAAGTGCATAGGTGATCCAGCAGTTTTAGTCCCTATAGAGGGCCTAAATATTAAAAATAGTCTCTTTTATGAAGAGATCCCAGTCGAAATCCTTAATTATCAGATTTGTAGATTGAGGAAAAAAAAAGTCCCTCTAGTCAAAGTTCTTTGGCGGAGCTAGTCCGTTGAGGGAGCTACTTGGGAAGCAGAAGCAGAAGCAGACATGCGGACTAAGTATCCTTATATTTTCTCTACAAACTTATACTCAGCCTAAGGTAACAGTTTTTCCTTGAACTTACTCAGTTCCATGCTCAGATTTCCCTTTTATAGATTTGGTATCAAATACCACTGCATAATCAGTTATGTATTCATGCATCAGATATGAATGTTCAGCATGAAAAACTCAGCTTATCAGCAATTTCAGTCATGCATTCATGAATCATGTTCAGCCACGTATTCATGCATCAGATATGCATGTTTAGTATGAAATTTCAACATATTAGTAGTGTCGGTTATGAAATCAAGTTATAGTCATGCATGTCCAGTAAGCAAGTTTAGTCTGACAGTATTCCCAGCCTCATCAGTCTCATCCGAGGATGAATGTTCCCAATGGGGAGATATTGTAAGACCCTGCAAAATCCTAGGTTTAATTCAGTCTCTTAAAGCTTAATAAAGGGTCCCAGACTTAGAAACTTTTAGCTAAGTATTCTGACTTAGTCTGATTTTAGCCTTCGTAAGTTGGTGACTCTGTTTCATGACCCTTATGACCTTAAAGTATCGATCTTTAGGTTGATTCATGATCATGAAGGTCAGTACGTGTTCTCCGACAAGTTTTGGATTTTTTGAACTTTGTTTGAAGCATGTTTGGAAGCCCAATCCAGTGGATCAACATGATCTCAATGCGCCGCATCACCTATCGTATTAATAAATTCTTTCCCCAGCTCCCAATTTCAATTTCCAATGAGCTGAAGCAGACTCAACGTGGCGCGTCAGCCATAACATCAATACCATCGACGCGATGCATCGGTATGTACTTCACTGGGCACATTTTTCAGTGATTAAAACAACATCCAGAGAGGTATTTAGGACATTTTCCTCACTTCGAACCAGCCCCTAAAACACGAAATTCAACCCTCTCAAAGCAAATTACAATCTTTTCTCTCAAAATTACTCAAGAACAAACCCTAGGGCTTCCTATTCAAGATTTAAATAATAAGGATTTCACCATCAATCTTCAAGAATTCAAGCATTAAGATATGTTAAGTGTTTATCCCAAGCTTTGCTTCCACCTTTGGAGTTCAAGATACCTTTTGAACTACAAGTTAATAGTTTTGATGAATTTCATGATTGACTTTGATTGTGTTCATGACTATAATGTTAATTGAGTTTAGAATCCATGATTAAGTACAAGTTCATGAGAAATAAATGGCATGTGTCGGTTGTTGTAGGGTTTCATGTTCAAACCCCTTTGAATTTGTGAGTTGGGATTATATTTATGATACTTGTATGTTGTCTTATAATAATGTGTATAAATTATGCTCTCCAAGTGTTTGATGAATTATTCATGTGGGTTGAGTAGAAAAATCATATCATGTTAGTGTTTATACAAGTTCATGTCATGCAAGTGTTTGTCAAAATGCCCCAATGAATGATCGATGACCATGAAATTAGTTATCATGTTTTCAAGATTGTGCTATGTCTTATAATTTATGCTATCGAGTCCCAGGGTATCTAATACCCAAAAATCTAGCTATTTTCTTTGAGCTATAATAGTTACAGAATAGACTAGGTAGTACCATGATCACTAGTTCAGTTATTAGTATAGAAGTCAATCAGTAATCAGTCTAGAACACAGTCAGTAATCAGTTCAAAATCCAGTGAACTCAGTTTAGTCTAATCTTAACTCAGTGTCAGTAGCATGTGAATTCCCGAATGTGTTTCCCGAAGATCTTTCCAGAATTTCTCTCGAGAGGGAAATTGACTTCAAAATTGACCTTCTTCCAGATACTCAGCCCATATCTATTCTGCCATATAGAATGGCTCCAGGAGAACTCAAGGAGTTAAAAGAACAATTGAAGGATCTCCTAGATAAGGGATTCATCAGACCCAGCGTATCCATATGGGGTGCACCAGTCCTATTCATGCGCAAGAAAGACGGTTCTCTCAAAATGTGTATTGACTACCTTCAGCTAAATAAGGTCATGGTCAAGAAAAAGTATCCACTTTCCAGAATCGATAACTTATTTGACCAACTTCAGGGTGCCAGTTACTTTTCTAAGATAGACCTCAGATCAGGCTATCATCAACTTAGAGTTAGAGATTGTGACATTCTGAAAACAACTTTTAGAATTTTGTATGGTCACTTTAAATTCTTAGTCGTATCATTTGGTCTTACCAATGCCCCAACAGCTTTCATGGACTTGATGAATTGTGTGTTCAAGCAGTATTTAGACAAGTTCATCATAGTCTTTATAGATGACATTTTCGCTTACTCTCGTAATGATCATGATCATGCAGACCATCTCAAAATAGTATTGCAGACCCTCATAAACCATCAACTATTTGCCAAATTTAGTAAGTGTGAATTTTGGCTAAGGTCAGTAGCTTTCCTCAACCATATCATTTTTGGAGATGGCATTAGAGTTGATCCCTAAAAGACAAAAGTAGTGAAAAACTAGCCCAGACCCATCTCTCCATTAGATATTAGGAGTTTCTTGGGATTGGCTAGCTTTACGGATGGTATGTTGAGGGATTTTCATCTATTGCATCCCCTATGTTTAGATTGACTCAGAAGAAAGTCAAATTTCAGTAGTCAGATTCTTGTAAGAGGAGTCTTCAGGAGTTAAAGACTCCACTCACTACAACCCCAGCCTTGACCCTATCAGATGGTTCAGATAGATTTATGGTATATTGTGATGCTTCTAGAGTTGGTTTGGGGTGTGTTTTGGTACATAGAGGTAATATCATAGCCTATGCCTCTAGACAGCTTAAACCCCATGAAAATAACTATCCAACTCATGATCTTAAGTTAGTAGTTGTAGTGTTTACCTTAATAATTTGGAGGCACTATTTATATGGAGTGCATGTTGATGTGTTCACAGACCATAAGATCCTGCAGTATGTATTCTCTTAGAAAGATCTAAACCTCTATCAGAGAAGGTGGATGGAGTTGCTAAAAGACTATAACATGAGTGTTTTGTATCATTCGGGCAAGGCTAATGTAGTGGTTGATGCTCTCATTATGATATCTATGGGATGGTAAGAAGAAGTTAGCTTAGGAAGTTAATCTGCTTGCCCGACTGGTTGTCTGTTTAGTCGATTCAGCAGAAAGTAGTGTATGGGTGCAGAGTAGTTCAGAATCATCTCTAGTTTTTTAGGTGAAGAAAAAATAGGACAGGGATCCCAGCCTAGTTAAGTTGAAAAAATCCATCAAAGATCAAAAGATAGAGGTTTTCTCCTAAGGGGGAGATGGTGTATTGTGTTGTCAGGGTCAGGTATATATGCCAGATGTAGATAACCTGAGATGACGGATTATTTCAGAAGTGCATGGTGCGCATTACTCTATTAATCAAAGGGACACTAAGATGTACAATAATTTTTGAGAGATCTATCGGTGGAGTGGGATGAAGAGAAACATTGCAGAGTTTGTATCTAAGTGCTCAACATGTCAGCAGGTTAAGATCGAGCATAAAAAACCTAGTGGCTCTATGTAAGAGTTCAGTATTCCCACTTGGAAGTGAGAAGAGGTGAACATAGACTTTGTGATGGGTTTACCTCATACTCGTCGCTAGCACGATTCAGTTTGGGTCATTGTTGACAGAATGACCAAATTAGCTTATTTCCTACCAGTCCATACCTCTTATTCAGCCTAGGATTATGCCAAGCTTTATGTCAGGGAGTTGGTCAGATTTCATAGAGTTTCATTATCCATTATCTCTGATAGAGGTGCCTAGTTTACCTCTTATTTCTGGAAAGCCTTCCAAAAGTATCTTGGTACCCAAGTTCACCCCAGTACAACCTTTCACCCTCAGACAGATGGTCAAGTAGAAAGGATCATTCAGACTTTAGAGGATATGCTTTGAGCATGTACGATTGACTTTAAAGGTAGTTTAGTTCGCACATAACAACTACTATCATTCCAGCATTCAGATGGTTCTGTTTGAGGCGCTTTATGGGAGAAGGTGTAGGTCTCCCATTGGTTGGTTTGAAGTAGGTGAGGCTGCAGTGGTAGGGCCTGGCCTGGTATTTGACACCTTAGAAAAAGTTCAGTTGATCAGGAAAAGACTTAAGATAGCTCAGAGCCGACAAAAATCCTATGAAGATGTGCAAAGAAAGGATCTCAAGTTTGAGATTGGTGATTATGTGTATTTAAATATTCCCCTATGAAAAGAGTAAATAGGTTTGGCAAGAAGGGAAAGCTCAGTCCCCAATATGTCGGTTCTTACTGAATTCTCAGTCTTTTCAGAAAGGTAGCGTACGAGCTCGAGCTACCTTCAAACTTAGCTTCAGTACATCCAGTCATTCATGTCTCCTTGCTTAAGAAGTGCATAGGTGACCCAACAGTTGTAGTCCCTATAGAGGGCCTTAATATTAAAAATAGTCTATCTTATGAAGAGATCCCAGTCAAAATCTTTGATTATCAGATTCACAGACTGAGAACAAAGAAGTCCCTCTCGTCAAAGTTCTTTGGCGGAGCCAGTCCATTGAGGGAGCTACTTAATAAGCAGAAGCAGACATGCGAACCAAGTATCCTTACCTTTTCTCTACAAACTCAAACTCAGCCTAAGGTAACAGTTTTTCCTTGAACTTACTCAGTTTCATGCTCAGATTTCCCTTTTATATATTTGGTATGAATTACCATTGCATAATCAGTTATGTATTCATACATCAGATGTGCATATTCAGCATGAGAAACTCAACTTATCAGTAATCCCAGTCATGCATTCACAAATCATGTTCATCCATGTACTCATGCATCAGATATGCATGTTCAATATGAAATTTCAACATATCAGTAGTGCCAGTCATGAAATCATGTTACAGTTATGCATGTCCAGTAAGCAAGTTCAGTCTGTCAGTATTCCCAGCCTCATCAATCTCATTCGAGGATGAAAATTCCCAAGGGGGAGATATTGTAAGACCCTACAAAATCCTAAGCTTAACTCAGTCCCTTAAAGTTTAATAAGGGGTCCTAGACTTAGAAAATTTTAGCTAAGTATTTAGACTTAGTGTGATTTTAGCCTTCATAAGTTGGCGACTCTATTTCACGACCCTTATGAGCTTAAAGTATTGATCTTTAGGTTTATTCATGATCAGGAAGGTCAGTAGGTGTTCTCTAACAAGTTTCAAATTTTTCGGACTTTGTTTGAAGCACGTTTGAAAGCCTAAACAAGTGGATCAATGTGATCTTGATATGCCGCGTCGCCTATCGCATTGATAAATTCTTTCCCCTGCTCCTAGTGTCAATTTCTAGTGAGCCAACGTAGACTTGACGTGGCGCATCGACCATATCTTCGACCCCATCGATGCGATGCATCGGTATGCACGTTACTGGGTACGCTTTTTAGTAATTAAAATAACGTCCAGAGGGGTATTTGGGACATTTTCCTTACTTCGAACTAACCCTAAAAACACAAAATTCAGTCTTCTTAAAGCAAATTACACTCGTTTCTCTCAAAATTACTCAAGAACAAACCCTAGGGCTTCCAATTCAAGATTCAAATCCCAAGGATTTCACCATTAATCTTCAAGAATTCAAGCATTAAGGTATGTCAAGTGTTCATCCAAGGGTTTCCTTCCACCCTTGGAGTTCAAGAAACCTTTTGAACTACAAGTTAATAGTTTTGATAAATTTCATGATTGACTTTGATTGTGTTCATGACTATAATGTTAATTGAGTTTAGAATCCATGATTAAGTACAAGTTCATGAGAAATAAATGGCATGTGTCGGTTGTTGTAGGGTTTCATGTTAAAACCCCTTTGAATTTGTGAGTTGGGATTATATTTATGATACTTGTATGTTGTCTTATAATAATGTGTATAAACTATGCTCTCCAAGTGTTTGATGAATTATTCATGTGGGTTGAGTAGAAAAATCACATCATGTTAGTGTTTATACAAGTTCATGTCATGCAAGTGTTTGTCAAAATGCCCCAATGAATGATCGATGACTATGAAATTAGTTATTATGTTTTCAAGATTGTTCTATGTCTTATAATTTATGCTATCGAGTCCCACGGTATCTAATACCCAAAAATCTAGCTATTTTCTTTGAGCTATAGTAGTTACGGAATAGACTAGGTAGTACCATGATCACTAGTTCAGTAATTAGTATAGAACTCAATCAGTAATCAGTCTAGAACACAGTCAGTAATCAGTTCAAAATCCAGTGAACTCAGTTCAGTTTAGTCTGTTAACCATGATCAGTAACAGTGTAGTCCAGCCTAGAACAGTTTAGAACTCAGTTCACTGTCTATTCAGTTGGGAGTAGGATTCTACACCGAGTGAACCCAAGGATGGGGACTCACCTGCCAGTAGAGGGTGTGGTCCTTAGAAGCAGTCCTTCTATTCCAGAACTACATAGCCAGCATAGGTTGAGACATTAACTTGTCAGTTGAGGGTTGATGAGGTGTTTTAACCTTCCAGTTGAGGGTACCACCATTCTCATTCAGAGCACCTGCTAGATAAAGGAGACTCAGCACTTGTCTTTACTCATGGCATGGTAGTGACACCCTTCCAATTTGTATTTATAGGTTGGACCCCAAATCAGTTCAGAAAAGGAAAATGTCAGTTAGATGATTACCTCTTATAGTCTCAGTTTCAGTTCCAATCTCAGTATAGAACTCAGTTCACTTCTATAGAAAGCAAGACTGTCAGACACAGTCACTCACCTCAGTATAAAACTCAGTACAGTTCCACAGAAAGCAAGATTATAAGAAATAGTCACTCAGATAACAACATTTCATTTATCAGTGAACTCAGATATTAGTTAATCAGTACCCAGAACTCAGTATTCAGTGTTACCATGATCTCAATTTTATTTTATGTATTCATGCATGCACTCTTATTCAGTTATGTTCATTTTACTTAGCCGTTATTATTCATGCATATGAACCCATGTATATCAGCCTACCTCACTTAGCATACCAGTACATTCAAAGTTCTAATGCATACTTTTCTTTTGTGATATGATGTCTTATATCATAGGTTCAGACGCACGGGATCCTGACCATTCGTAGCAGCCCAGCCTATCAGTAGCAGACTTAGTGGTGAGTCCTTATAGTTCGAGGACGAAGTTGTTATTTCAGTACTTTAGTTTACTTTTCAGTAGCTTACCTAGAGTTAGTTGGGGACTTGCCCCATCAGCTCCATAATTCAGACATTTAGAGGCTTTTAGACTAGAGTATTTCAGGCAAATATTTCAGTATTTATTTTTCTATATTCAATATGTGTTTTCAGTAATGAACCTTATGGAGATTTCAGCCTACCTTCCGCATTTATTTCAGTAATATCATTATTGCAGTGTTATTATTATTCAGTGCTCACAGCAGGTACCAGTCATGGATTAGCTGGTGGTCCTTCGGGGTCGCTAGCACCGTGTAGCGTTCGGGGTATAGACTCAGGGCATTACAATATATTTTTTTAACTATGACATAAGCATAGTGGTATATTCATATGTATCATGAAATTTATTTTAATGAAGTGATTTTCTTCTCCCTTTTCACCACTACCCATTAACTCTCTCAATCTTCATTGAAAAATAGTTAAATACACCACCAACTCCTTCGCTTTTGTCGCCGCTCCCATCGAAAACCTAGCAAAATTGTTCAATTTCTCCTTTTTCTCTTAATGGATATTTTCTTAAAGGGTTAAAAAAAATTAAAATCGATAAAAAGTTGATAAATTAGTGGTGAAGGGTGGTCGACATATTGTTGTTTACAATGAGTGTGGTGATCAAAATTGGTTGTTATCCCACGAAGGTCGTGGATATGCAACAATCAGTTAAAGATATCAATAGTGAAGTGAGAGTCAGGTGGAATTTAATTCTCTCCCCAAAATTCAAGATTTGTCCATGATGTCAATGGATGAAGCATAACAATGAAGTGAGGTTCAATTCAATTGAGTCTTCATTAATGGTGTTGAGAGGTGGTTATGGTATTGAAAAAAGTATACGGTTGCAGGAGAGAGATTACTAAAATTTTTGGGGAGGAGATTTTGAAAGATGAAATTCCGTTATCTAGGACTACAATGATGAAGTTGCCTGAATTAGATATGTAGCAATTTTTAGTTTCTATGATTTTATGTAGTCTTTTAAATGATATGAAATTTTATGTATTAATAACCCGAATTTTTGAGATTTGTGTAATTTATTATTTTTTTAAAGTAAGTGTTGCGGATTTAATAGGTATAATAGATTTAGTAGGTTTAGTGAATCTATTTTTATTAGTGCGTGGATATTTTGTTTCAATATCTTTTAATAATTTACTTTTTTCGTAAGATATATTCATTAATTATTTTATCCTGTAGTAATTGCAGAGTTACAAATTCTTGTATAATAATTTATCCTATCTATACTATAATGTATATCTAATTCTAGATTTGTAATGTCATTTATTATCTTGTGTTGTTCTTCTCGTAGTGAGTTTTTAAAATTATATAAACTATCATATGTACTTTTATCTAAATTTTCTAAGGTTTTTTCTATCCATATTAATTTTTCTTTTAGGTCTTCCATTATTTTCCTAATTCGGTTTCTATAATTAATTTCATTATTTAGATTTTCTTGATTTTCTCTAGTTTGTCTAATATATTCTAACATTTTTAATCTGAATAATATCCTTCTGGATAAATTTCTTCGTATAACTGTTCTAGACAATTTGCAGTTTCAATTTCATAGTTTATTACTTCTTCTAATATTATTTTCTTAATATCTATTATTTCTATATCTTTAAGTATATATAAGATTAAAACTTTGAGATAATCTAGATAATCTATCTTTTAAAATTGGTTTTATTATAGTGTTTTGTAGTTGTTTGTTTTAGCCTTAGTAGTTTTTGCATATTTTTATTAAGAAATTTTATATCTTTATTTTTCATGTATTTATCTATATTTATTTTTATCTGTTTTTCTCGTAACTGCATATATTTTTTTTTTATATCTTTTTCTAAAAATTTTATGTAACTTATCATCGTAAATATTTGTAAGAGTAGTTAGGTAGATATGGTATATAATTTACTCTAGTCATGTAATATTTACCAAAAGCTTTTTCTAATATGATTTTTCTTATATCTGCTACTTTTATATTTCTAAGTGCATACAAAATAAGTATTTTGAATTTATCTACCATCACATCACATATATTATCATTCATTTTCATAAATTTGCTTTTTTCAAAATATTCCCTTCAACCATGTACATAAAATATAGTCATCTTAGCTTACTATATACTAGATTATTCTTAAATAATATGTTCTTCCGTCACTATTAACATGGTAATCCGGATACTTTTTCCCTTAAACAGCGCCTCTACTCTGGCTACTCCCCGCCACGGCTTCTTGCCTCATTGGTTTCACCTTTAGGATGGTATAGTCCTTAGGGATATTTCTCCGTTTCCTCTTTGTTAATAAACTTCTTAACATATTATTCTTCGAATAATTCTACTATAAAGTAACTAATATGAATTTATTTTATCATATCATGATTGTTGGGAATTATGAAATTAGCTATTCATAATCATAAATAGATATACCTGTTCGGGTAGCTTTTTTATTTCTGAGTTTTGTTGCTCCATAGCTTTTTCCATTGAAATATGTTTATCTGAGTAAAATATTTTTTGTGGATTGGAGAGAGCAAAGGTGCTTCAACGCATGAAGGCTTGCTTTTGCAATGCCTTCTGCCTTTGATATATATAGAACGAGAATTTACAAGTTTAACTTTACATGTTGAAACTAAAACTTAAAGAAGAAAACAAAGTCAAATAAAGGGGCTATAGGGCTATAGGCCTTCCTAACCTACCCTAAAAAAGTCAAGAAAAGTTAAAAGTTACATAATTGCTTTACATTATCTTGTCGTAAGAAAATTTGTACAATAGGTCCAAATATCTTTCGTTGTTGTCGTATCTGCTCCATTATTGCTCTTTATCTTATCTTTCCAGCTGGCATTTTGTCTTCTTTATTATAGATGTACCTCTGGAATAATATTATCTTCTCCATTGCACCTCGAACATTGGTGGTCTGGATATTTATGTCCAATTATTTTACAGTATCTTGTTAACAGTCCGTCTGAAATAAATCCTTTTTTTATCGCTCTTGCGGTAGATTGTTTTTCTGGGTTAAGTAGCGTCATTATCCATTTTCTTACGTCTTCCATATCTGCTTGTCGTAGCTCTTTTGAATTTGAATATATCATTTGATGATCTCTTGAATAGTAGCTCCATATTGGGTTTCCGTTCGTATAATTATTTGCTAATTCTTGAATGATCGTAGCTAGTCCAATAAGTCTTTTATTTGCATAAAAATCTGGTATCTCGATTCTAGGTATCTCCGGTTGTTGCGAAATATCTTCTGGTATAATCATATCTCTTGTTAATCCTATCTTTACAACTTGTATAACTGGTTTTATTTCATCATATAATATCTCTGCTGGTGCAGTATAACACTTTATATAAAATAAATTTCCTTTTGTTATTCTTTTATAGGTAGTGAATATCTTGTATAATTCCTCCATAGCTGTTAGCTCTTCTCCGTCTTGGGTATATATGGTATTTAGTAGTCCATAGTCAAAACAGGTTTTAACTAGGCTCGGGTTAGTTTTGGGTAGTGCGATTAATTTATTGTATCCTTGTAGTTTTTGGGTTATATAATTGGTATTTGGTTCTTTGATGTCTGTAGCTCTGGGGTTATGGTTTAGAAAGGTTTGTACTCTGTATATATTTTCTATGTATTTCTGGGCGGTGTAGTTGTATACTTTTTTGTCTTGGTTTAGGCTATCTCGGTATGTGTTAACTTGTGGGGGTATGAATAAATGGTCTTTTTGTGTTTTTGGGGTAAATGGTTTTTCAAATATTTTGTTCATATTTACATTCTGGTATCTTGGTCTATTAACTCCTTTGCTTGTACCTGCAGAAGTAGATTGATAAATGTTATGGGTTTTATGGAGTGTCCCAACTTCTCCTTCTAGCTCTGGATTTTTAATGTCTTCCGATCGACATAGCTCTGCACACTGCTGAGTTAGCTGATTTGTAGCTATAGACTTCAGTTTATCTTCATTAGTCTTTAGCTTTTCTATCTCATTACCCATACTGTCCACTTTCATTGAAAGCGTAGTTAGGGTGTTAAGTATTTTTTCTAGAGTATCTTCCTCTACTATTTCAGTCTGTGTAGCTTTGTCTTGATATGTAATCTGCAATAACATTTTTGTTAGTACTGATCACTTCAATTGTAAATGTGAAATTTAATATATTTAAAACTAGTCTTCGAATCTCTTTTGTTGTAACAGAATTTTGTATTTCCTTTGTTAACCACCAGCGTACCTGTGTATTATCTGTTCGTACAATAAATTTGTTATATACAATATATGGCTCAAATGCTAATAAACATTTATATAATGAACATAATTCTTTCCTATTTATTTCCCATTTTATTTCTGTCTCGTTGAACGTACCTGAGTAGTATCTACAATGGTGTTCTATTTTTTCTGCTTCATATCGATATTTAAGTACTCCTCCGTAACTATATTCACTTGCATCTGCTTCTACTATATATATAAATTTTCTATTTTCATTTGGAAATTGCAATTTTGGTAATTCTCTACAAAGTAGTTTTATTTTTTGAACTTGTTTTTTATCTTTTTCATCATAGTTATATTTTATATCCTTTTTTAATTTTTTCTGTAGTGGTTTTAAGGTTTCTGCTAATTTTGGAATATATTCTCTTACTTGGTTTACTAATCCTAAAAATGATTGTAATTTCTTTTTTGTATCTAATTCTTCTTTCGAATTTATTATTTTTTGTACTATATGTTGTTGCATTTTTACTCCACTTTTATCTATTTGTATTCCTAGAAATTCTATCTGGTTTTTCATAATTTCAGCTTTCTTTTTGCTTAGACTTATTCCTGATTTTTCTATTATATCTGTGAATTGTTCTAATAATTTTAAATGTTCTTCTTTGGTTTTGGTGTATAATAATATATCATCTATGTATACTATACAATTAGATAATTGTTTAAAATAATTATCCATAAAGTGTTGATATCTACCTGGTGCATTTTTATATCCAAATGGTAACACGTTCCATTCATAAAATCCTTGTGGTACCGTAAATGCGGTTAATTCTTTAGATTCTTCTTCTAGCTTTAGGTGGTAAAATCCTGATTTACAGTCAAATTTGCTAAAATAATTATATCCTTGGATTTGTCTTATTTTTAATATCTTATTTGGTATCGGATAATTATATGTTATAGTTTTTGCATTTAAATTTCTATAGTCAATAACCATCCTACTTTTTCCTCTTTTTTGTTCACTATGTTTATTTACTATAAATGCTGGACTATTATGTTTACTATTACTTTTTTGTATATATTGCTTTTCTAATAATTCATCTATGTGCATTTTAAATTCTTTTAAATCATCAAAATTATATGTTAATGGTTTTTGTGTTATTATGCTATTCTTATCTATTAATTCAATTTTTATAGTAGTTTTGTGTTTTTCCCATCCTTTTAATGGATCTTCACTATATAATTGTTCTAATTTTTTCTGAATTATTTCTATTTTATTTATTAAAAATATAGTTATTTCTGTTTTATTTATCGAAAATACTACTAGTTCTACTGTATCTTCAGTATTGTTTATATTTTCTAACTTTTGTGTAATTTTTTCACTTCCTTTTATCCAATCAGTTTTCTTTCTTATTTTATTATTTACTCTTTTTGCTCTTACTTTTTGTTTGCATGGTGTTGTGAACCACCAGTCTGTTTTGGTTATTATATGTGGGTATAATTTATCTAAAAATGGCATTCCTAAAAGTATATCTTTTGATGTTAATTCATAATTATAAATTTCTTCTATAGTTAATATCTTATCCCATACTTGTATTTTTACATTCCTAGCTTTATAAGTAATTAAGCTTCCTTCATTATTAAATCCTTTAACTATTATTGGTGTTTTTAGTTTATCCCATTTGCTTTCTGGTAAGCAATTATATCTACATAAATTAGCTTCTGCTCCTGTATCTATCATAGGCGTATAATATCTACTGTAATATCCTTCTACTACTATCTTCATTAATACATATATCTTCATTTCATGTTAAGGCTCTTTTTAAGAATAACTTTTCTTTGTTATATGTTAAGGTTAGTTGTGTATGTTCTATATTATATGGTTTTACTTGTTCTAACCATTTTATTCCTAATATTATATCTGCTTTTTGCATTTCTTCCTTTACTTCGAATTCTATTTTTATTTTTCTAACTCCTAATATTATCTCTTTTTCTGCTATATTTTTATTATTTATTAAATTTCTTGGTAGATCTGGGCATATATCATTGTCAGTTTTTATTTCTTCATTTTTTACTAGATATTTTGCTATATGATTTTCTTCTTGTCCTGTATTCAAAAGTATTAAATATTCTTTTTCATTTATTTTTCCCGTTATGTAATATTGGTTTAAATTACTTATTGAATTTGTTTCATAACTTGTTCTTTTTGATTAGCTTGATGATTCTGGTTTTTCATTAGCTATTCTTTTTGTTGTACTTATTCTATCATTTACTATTTCTAAATTTTCTTCTGTATCTATGTCTCTATAGGTATAATCATTATAATCTATTGTTTTTACTATTTGTTCGAATGGGCTTTCTATTTGTATTTTGTTAATCTTATTTTTTCCTGTTATTTTATGTTTTGTTGTTAATACATATAGATTTTTACATCTTGCTGTAAATATTTTACTTCCTGGGGTTAATTCTATTCCTGATATTTTCTAATATAATACTAATGATTTATCTATATTCCTATCTGTTACTGCTACTGAATAATTTGCACTTATTATAAATTTAAATTTTTGGTATATTAGATTTCCTTTTACGGCAGTTATTATGCTTTTTTCTATAGATTTTATAATTCTATCGTCTGCTAAATATAATTCTATTGGTGTGTCTATTCCTTCTCTAAAACATGCTTTTATTAATATCTCTGTACCTCCAAAGTGTACATATTTTATTGGATCTCCTTTACTTTTTATATCATTTATTTCTTTATTAATTATTCTTTTTGTTACTAATGGTATACTAGCTTTTCCTCTTGCATATCTGCAGTCTATTACATGTTCTTTTTGACATACTACATAATATTCATCTTTTTTCCTAGTAAAAATATTTTTTATTGTTGGTATTTTAAATATTTTCTCTACACTTAAATCTAATTCTTTTCCTTTTATTTCATCAAATATATTATTGTCAAATATTATTTTTTGTTCCGTTCCTTCATCATTTGAATATTCTTCCTTTGTTATTATTTTTATATCTTTTTCAGTCATTTAATTCATCTATTTCGCTATCTATTTCATTATCTGTTTCGTTTTCTGAAATTTCATATATACTATCTTCACTTTCTAATTCATAGTCTATATAATCTATCTGCATATATTCGGTATTATCTATTTTTATTTCTGATATTTGTTTATTTTTTGGATTTTTAGGTAATTTACAATCTCTAGCTAAATGTCCTAATTTTCCACAATTATAACAAGTACATTCTTTTATAGATTTCTTCTTTCTATATGGTCTTTTATGTTTATAATTTTTGACATAATATCTTTTTCTTGGTTTCTTACATTTATATTTCGATTTTTTATATTTTTTATATTTCTTATGTCTTTTTCTTTTCTTATAATATCTTTCTTCGCATCCAAATTGGGGTGCTATTTTATTTTTGCAACAAGCTAAATTTCTTATTAATGTTTTTTCCATTTTTGATTCTTCTCTATATTTTTCACATAAATTTCTATACCATTGTTGTAAATATTTTATTCTTGCTTCTAGCGTATCTACTATTTTTGCTTCTTCCCAACTTTTTATTATTTTCGAACTAAATGGCTCGGGTAATTTATTAAAATATAATTTTCTTATTTCTTTACTTTCTTCTATACTATATGCTCCTTTGTAATAATATTCTTTAAATGCGCAAGTATATTCATCTATATAACACATATTACATATTGCTAATTTTATCATTAAATTTCTATTCATATCTTTTTCTTCATTTTGTTCTTCTTCGATTGTTGTCGTACTACCAAATTCATCTTTTATAGCTGTTTCATATTTTTTTTAAAAATTCTATAGGTGTTAGTTTAGTTGTTGTCGATGATGTTCCTTCTATAGGTTTATTAGTTCTTAATACTTTTTTGCTATTTTCGGTTAGATTTGCAAACCATAGTTTTACTGATCCTATTAGTGTTTTTTCTATATATTCCGGTGCATCTGTTATATTTATATTATTATCTAATAATTGTTTTGTCATATATCCTATCCATAATTGTATTGTTTTTTCTGTATCTATTACACAGTCTAGATCTAAAAAGTTATAATTTTTATTCACTATTTGTTTTGGTATCCATTTATCATATTCATTATATTTTTTAAACTTATTCTTATAATATATAGGTTTTCTTATTTCTGTTGTTTTAGGTATTATATTTTCATTTTCTTTTTTATCAAGAGTATTTATTTCTGTGTGGGTATTTTCTAAGTTTTCCTCATTAATTTTTTGTTCTTCATTGATTTCTAAATTTTTTGTATTTGTTAATATTTCTGTGTATGTTTCACTATCTTCGGACTCATAATTATCTGTCTCTTCAATATCTATATTATTTATTTCTAATTATTCATTTTTTATTTCTAATTTTTCCTTAAATTGATTTATCTCATTTAGTAATTTCTGTTCTCTATCTTTTTCTTCTTTTTCTTTTTGTCTTTGTTCGTACAGTTCTTTTAACATTTGTAATTCTTTTTCTAATTCAGCGATTCTACTATTTTTGGTTTCTTCTATTTTTCGTATTTCGTCCGTAGTTTGTTGTTTTATTTTTTCTATTTCTTTTTTCCTATCTATCTCTTCATTTTCTTTTTCTATTCTTACCATTGCTGTTAATTTATTTTCTAATTTTAATTCTTCCCTTTCTAACATTAGATATAAATGTTCACCTATTTTCTTATATCTTCGTCCTAGATTAGAAAATACTATTTTTATTTTTGATCCTTCGTAGTTTTCATATATTTTTTCATCTATTATAAATTCTTCTTTATTCATTTTATTGTGAATAGGTCATGTTGATATACATATTCTAAACTATCTATTTGGATTCTAATTTTGATATTTCATCTTTTTGTGTATCTATTGAATTTTTACTAACTCCGGCAAATATATTATAATGTAGTCTTTCTATTCTTATTTTTAATTCTTTACATTTTTCAGAGATAATTTGTTTTAATTCTTTATATCGTTGTACTTTATTCATTTTAAATTATATTCATAATATCTTGGTGGATATCTAAATCTAATTTTATCATAATTAGGTGGTATATGTTTCATTCTTCTAGATTTTAAATGTGTTATTAATTTTGATTCAATACTAGATATTAATGTAATTAAGTAGGCTAGTTTTTGTGGATTTTCTTTTGTTTTATTTAGACTTATATATTCTGAATAATTATTGATTAAAGATTCTTTAATTTTTCTAAAAGCTTCTCTATTTTTAAATGGTCTTCGCATAATTAATTAATTAATTATAAGTAAAATATTTTAACTCTAAATCTAATTTTGACTCTAAATTTATTTATTCTAACTCTAACTCTAATATATATCTGTTCCGTACTTTTTAAATTGCTGTGCTCTGTTACCATTTGGAGGGGGGTGTTGCGGATTTAATAGGTATAATAAATTATCTCACACCAAATCCTTTGAAAACACTAGATCCTTGAATATTTGAGATTTTTTGCATCTCACTTCATTTTGTTTCTTTTAATGGAGATTGAATTCATATGAAGATTCATTGTCCAAGATAAGACATAAAAGGACTTATCGAAATATAAAAATACAGATACTCTATTGCATTAAAATAAATAAATTAGAAACGGAGGTTTTATAATTTTAATAACGATAAATTATGTAATTGTTTGCACAGAGATCATTTGCACAAGAAAGTAACACCAACACGTTAATACCCCCTTACTTTGCTTTTATTTATGACTATTTTTTTAATTAAATTTTTATATTTTATCATTTTGATATATTAAGAAAAGAGATTTTTTTTATCGTTAATATTAATTGTTTTGTTCTTCAAATTATTTTTAAAATATATTATTCTAAACATTAATTTATAGGAATAGTATAACAAAATAGACATATCAATAATTATTTTCTTTGTAAATGTTATATTTCAAAAAGTGATAAATAAAAATAAAAAGACGAAGTATATTCTTTCGCTCGAAGGTGAAACTTTGCAACCGACCAACCCAATAAAAAGAAGGGCAAAAATCAGAAATAACATACTTACTCCCTTAATTATGAGTTTCATAGCAACAGTTTCATAATTACATAATATAGCAAGTTATATTTTGTATTTTTGTAAATTGTTGCTACAAAAATACAAATACATATGATTTTTACTGTCCTTATGATCGATATGTATTTTGTATTTTTGCAAACTGTTGCTACAAAAATACAGATACATACAAATACATATGCTACAAAATGTAATTTGATAAAAATATTGCTATTTTTTGTAATTTAATACTTAAATATACTACTTTATGTATTTTTTCCTAAAAAGAAAAGTGTTGGATGACTTAATTAAAATTCAATTGTTCTCAAAACACTATGGCATACAAAACGTTTCTAGAATAAGCTGAATAAGGCTACAATTCAATTTTTAAATAAAGAGATAAGATTGGATCCAAATAACTTGACAATTTTGATAAGAACAGTATCCCAACTTGTTTTCTGCATGTTACTTGCTCAGAACATCTTAATAATGGATGCTAATAGACTTGCTCCTAAATTTTGCTGAGGACTCCATGGAACGTGTAACCTGTCTCACAAACATAAATACTTCCTACATTTGCTTTTAGTCGTTATAATTTTTTTAATTGTGTTTCTATTTTTACTTATCATTTTTTATGTATCAAGAAAAAGTTTTTTTTTTTTTCTTATTTCACCCTTAGTATTAATTATTTTTTCTTTAAATTAATTTCAACACATAATGTAAATATCATTTAATAAAGGTACTACGATAAAATAGTCATGTTATTAATTATTTTTCTTAATAAATATGTCAGGTCAAATTATGACAAGTAAAAGCGAACGGGAGGAGTATTTATGGGTAGGTCACGTAAGCCCAACTTCCAACTCCCGTGACATAATAGGTCCTCTTGGGGAGTAATGAATTTGGACCCATTTGGCTACGAAAATTTTTCACATTTTTTTGAATTTTTTTCACTCGTTATTTGAAAATAAGTGTTTGATCCTGAAGTTGAAGTTGAATTGTACAGCTCTAGTTTTAAAGTTCTCTCTCATAATATTGCCGTCAAACCCTAATATTTTGTCGTTGCCGGATTCATGGTTGGTATGGCCAGTAGCCAGCCTCCTTTGCTGGTTGGACCATCTAATGTCGTAGGAATAAAAGATCCCATAAAGAAATCATATGCTAATTTTATTGGATCTGTTCCAGGAATCAAGCAGGAATTGACTATTCTTAACCATATGCGAGCTTCTCTGTTCAAACAAGCATATGGGTAAGTATTGTGACGACCATTATCCTTATGATGAGTCCACCAGGTCGTGGACCTTGATCCACACAATGTATGTCTGATGGATCTGTAGGGAGGTTTGCTGTAGAGCTCCTTGAGTGGTAAGTGATCCACACTTGGAGTACCCATGAAAGAGTTAAAGAAATCAACATTCAATTGCAAGACCTGCCCTCGAATCTTTACTTCATTTCCCATAGTCCTTGGGGATCATTTGTCATAAAACTCTCGAGTCAAATCAAGATTGCACTCGCCCATGTCTTGGAAGATGAAGTCCAGATTTAGTGCCATAATCTTTGCCAGAATGCGAGGGCAGTTCTTTTCTAAAATTTTCTTCTGCATTACTTCCACATGTACATATTTGTTCACTCTATTGTCTCTGTACCATTCCTTCCCCTCCCCATCTAGAACCTATTTGATCCAAAAAGTGCGTCGAGGCACTTGAAGAGAGGATGAATCAGCCTGGTCCTTTCTTGCCCTATTTTGACCTTTTTGTGATATGGATGCTTTCTCCTTTCCCTGTCGTCCTTTTGGAGCCATGTTACTTTGTGATAAATGCTTGATGAACTGTGAAGGTAAGCCTGCAATATTAGATACTAAAAGAGAAGGGCTTAGAGAGGGAAAAGGTGTTTGGGCAGCGCTTAGGTCAAAGAAAAATGGAGTGGGATTTAAGAGTAGAGAATGTATTTAAAATTTGAGACATGGGTCGGTTTTATCCATTCAAAAATGGATTATTAGCCAAAACTTACACTGATAGGCTGCGCCCATGAAATCACCTAAGCATAAGTAGGCGGCGCCTAACGTATCGCCTAAGTGAGGCAGAGAACATAGGCAATGGTATAGGCGGCGCCTAACCTATCGCCTATGTTGACATAGGCGGCGCTTAAGCTATCACCTATATTGACATAGGCGGCGCCTAAACTATCGTCTAAGTGAGGCAGTGAGCATAGGCAATGTATTGGCGGCGCCTAACCTATCGCCTATGTTTACACAGGCGGCATATAATCTATGGCCTATGTTGGCATAGGCGGCACCTAACTTATCGCCTAAGTGAGGCAGTGAGCATAAGCGATGGAATAGGCGACGCCTATATGCACTTATGTGATGCCTTGAAGTCGCAATGCACCCATACCAGTTGCTACATGCCTTCTTTCTTAATTTTCAAGTGAAATTGAATGATACACTCAGAAATGTGTACATCATCAATAGACTTACCACCTTTGATGTAGTTTATTTTCTCACCAAGTTTAAAACCAATTGTCTTCTTAATGCCTGCAGTACCTACACTTATTCAGAACAAACAAACAAGATGATTAGAGGGATGGGTTACCTTCCTCTAAGTGCCTTAGTTTCGGTCGTGGCTCGACTTTTCTTTTTGAATTTTTATTTATCAAAAAAAAATCCTAGTAAAACCATAGGTTGCCTCCCATGTAGCGCTTGATTTATTGTCGCGGCATGACACAATTATCTTGATTACTCAGACTTCATCAAGATATATGGTGGCTATACATTTTATCGAGTTGTTTGGACCTATATATAGCTTCACTCTTTGTCCATTCACCTTAAAGACACCACCATAATCATTTTCTAACTCTGCTACTGTAGATGAGTAGACTTGCTGATTCTGAATGGACCAGACCATTTAGACTTCAACTTACCTGGAAATAGCTTCAGTCTGGAGTTGAAAAGGAGTACCAAATCGCCTTTCTTAAATTTCTATTAGATAATCCTCCGATCATGGTACTTTTTCATCCTTTTCTTGTAAAGATCTTCTCTTTTATATGCATTGAGACGGAATTCATTCATCTCGTTCAACTGTCCCAATCTCATATTTATACCATCATCCCAGTTCAGGTTGAGCTGCTTCAGTGCCCACATTACTTTATGTTCTAGCTCAATTGGCAAGTGACAAGCCTTTCCATAAACTAGTTGGTATAGTGTCATGCCAATTGGTGTCTTGAACGTGGTACTATATGCCCATAAGGCATCATCCAGCTTCCTGGACCAATCTTTCCTACTGGCATTCACAGTCTTAGCAAGGATCAGCTTGATTTCTTGGTTTGAGACCTTCACCTGCCCACTAGTTTGTGGGTGGTACGGTGTAGCTAACTTATGTTGCTTAACCCTATACTTTGCCAATACGGCTCTGAATAGCTTGTTGCAGAAATGTGATCCTCCATCGCTTATGATGGTATGGGGTAACCCAAAATGAAAGAAGATATTTCTCTTTAAGAATGCCATAACACTCTTACCTTCATTATCAGCTAGAGCGACTGCTTCAACCCATTTGGATACATAATCCACAGTAACTAAGATATATTTCATCCCAAATGAGCTCACAAACGGGCCCATGAAGTTAATACCCCATACATCGAATAATTCTACTTCAAGCATTTTAGACATGGGCATCTCATGGTGCTTTGAGATAGAACCTTGCCGCTGGCACTGATCACATCTTCTTACGAAATTGTAGGCATCCTTGAATAATGAAGGCCAATAGTAGCCACTTTGCAGTACTTTCTTGGCCGTCCGATTACCTGCATGGTGACCTCCAACTTGGCAAGCATGGCTTGCTTCCAGTATGCTAGACACCTCTACTTCTGGGATGCCCCGCCTAATAATACCATCAGCCATCGTCGAAAAAGATACGGCTTATCCCAGAAGTAATGCTTCACATCATGCATGAACTTTTTCCTTTGATAAAAGGAGAGATTCTCAGGAATCACTTTGCTTATGAAGTAGTCAGCGAAATTTGCATACCATCGTAATTTTTCCACCATAGTTGCTAGAATCTCTTTGTCGGGGAATGCATCATCAATCTCCAGGTCGTTCTGCACTGTGTGCTCACTCTTAAGTCTGGATAGATGATCACCTACTTAGTTTTCACAACCTTTTCTATCCTTTACCTCGAAATCAAATTCTTGAAGTAGTAGAACCCACCTGATTAGCCTTGGATTGGCATCCTTCTTTTCCATTAGATATCTCAGAGCCACATGATTTATATGAACCACTACCTTGGTTCCCAACAATTAAGCACGGAACTTCTCAAAAGCATAAACAACCACGAGAAGCTCCTGTTCAGTGATGGTATAGTTCTTCTGTGCTACATTAAAGGACTTACTCGCATAGTAGATTGGATGAAAGAGCTTTTCTCTTTTCTGACCAAGTACAGCACCCAAGGCTACACTGCTTGCATCATACAAAATTTCAAATGGTAGAGACCAATCGGGTGCTACAATAATAGGGGCTTCAACTAGCTTCCCTTTGAGGCATTCAAACGTCTTCAAGTAATCTTCACCAAAGTAAAACTTTGCCTCCTTCTCTAAAAGTTTGCATAATGGGTTTGCAATCTTGGATAAGTCTTTAATAAACCTCCGATAAAAACTAGCATGACCGAGAAAACTGTGAACCCCCTTCACAGAAATTGGAGGTGGTAGTCTCTTGATAACTTCAATCTTGGCTAGATCAAATTCAATTCCTTTTTCAGAAATTTTATGCCTGAGAATAATGCCTTGCTTAACCATAAAATGGCACTTCTTCCAATTTAGCACAAGATTGAATTCCATACATCGCTGCAAAGCTATACTCAGATTTTCCAAGCATGACTCAAATGACTCACCTACAACCGAAAAGTTATCCATAAACACCTTCAAGGTGTCTTCAACTATATTTGAGAAAATGGACATCATGCATCATTGAAAAGTGGCAGGTGCATTACATAGCCCAAATGGCATTCATTTGAATGCAAAAGTACCATATGGGCATGTAAAAGTGGTCTTCTCCTAATCTGGTTATATCTGAAATAACCATCCAAGAAACAGTACCATCCCTTTCCTGCGAATCTATCAAGCATTTGATCCATGAATGGCATTGGGAAATTGCCCTTTAGTGTCCACGAGTTTAGCTTCCGGTAATCCATATACACCCTCCACCCTATAAAAGGCCTGAGTGGAATTAGCTTGTTCTTCTCATTCACCACAACTGTTATGCCCCCTTTTTTAGGCATACATTGTACAGGACTCACCCATTTACTGTCTGATATTGGGTACACCACCCCTGTATCTAGCAACTTAATGATTTCCTTCTTCACCACCTCTTACATAGATGGATTCAAATGACGCTGATGCTCAATAGTGGGTAAACAATCTTCCTCTAGCTGAATCTTGTGCATACATATGCCAGGAGGGATACCAATGATATCTGCAATAGTCCAACCAATAGATCTCTTATATCTCTTAAGAACAGAGATGAGAGCCTCTACCTGTTGTTTACCTAAATCAGCAACAATAATAACCGGTAGTGTATTTCCACTACCCAAGAACACATACCACAAATGACTGGGTAGCTTTTTCAAGTCTAACACCGGTGGCTCTTCAATGGATGGCTTCATCGGTGGTGAAGGTCGATTCTTAAGGTCAAGATCCAACTTCTTGGGGGTATAAGAATACGACCCCATTCTTGTGAAAGCACAAACATTTTCTTTGTACTCATCAATATCTTCATGATCAAAGTTCCTAAGCACAGCAGCCAATGGCTCAACAGTAAGCTGCTCCTCCAAAGATAATTCCTGCTCATCCTCATAATAAACATCAACTATAGAGAACACATTCATATCCTTAGGCTGCTTCATTGATTTGCATACATCAAAACTTACCACTTCGTTATTCATCCAAAATAAAAGATCATTTGCTCACAAATTAATAAGCACACTTCTGGTTGTGAGGAAAGGTTGACCCAAGATTATGGGCACCTCAAAATCCACCTCGCAATCCAAAATAACAAAATCTACAGGAAAAATGAAGGTAGCCACCTTCACTAATACATCATACAAAATCCCAACAGGTCATTTTACCGACCTATCTGCCATTACAAGTTGCATGTTGGTTGGTGTAGGATCTCCCAACCTCAACTGTTTATAAATGGCTAGCGGCATCAAATTAATGCTAGCCCCCAAATCATACAAAGCCTTAGCAAAATCTAAAGATCCAACCATGCAAAGAATAGTAAAAGCACCCAAATCTGCCTTCTTCTGTACTAAGGACCTTGTGGCAATTACACTGCAATGATGGAAATTATCTGTCAGTTTATAGCTTGCTGCCCTTTTATTTGTCAAAAGGTCCTTCATGAATTTGGCATACCTTGACATCTGCTCCAGTGCCTCTACCAAAGGCACATTTATAGTCAGCTGCTTTAGCATGGTCATGAATTTACTAAACTTAGTATCATCGGCCTTCTTCTTCAGTCTCTGAGGAAAAGGGGGTGGTGGTTTTGGAAGATTTTCTCCACCACTTCCTTTTCATTGTGCTTCCCATTATTAATCTTTTTAGACTGCTGATAGCTAGGTGTAGTAGCATGAATGACCTCATCCTGATTTTCAACTTCTATAGAATCATCACAATCTGCTTTAACAACATTCTTCTCCATACTATCAACCACAGACTTACTCGTGGATGGATTTTCCTACACCTTACCACTCCAGGTAGTAATGGCCAAACATGATCCATCTTTCCTTGGATTTTGCACAGTGTCACTTGGTAAAGTGCCAACTTTCCTTTGATTGAATGCCACTGATAGTTGACTCATTTGTTGTTCCAACTATTTTATTGAAGTGGAATGCGAGTCAACCAATTGATTCATTAAGGACAAATCATTTTTTACCTCAGCTACTCCCGTGTTGGTTAACTCCACTCCTTCAACAGCTTGGCCATCATATCCTCCATGGACATTTTCCCAGAGCTAGATGCAACAGCTTCACGATTTCCCAGAGGGACATATAAACCGCTCCTGTCATTCTTATTCTTCAAATTCCCTTGGTCTCAGTCCTTGTATCAAAATTTTTCATAATAGTTCTGACCTTGGTTTCCTTGGCCACTGCCTCAGAAACCCCCCTGATTATTCAAGTAATTTGCTTCCTCCTTAGAAAGTTAGCTCTTCCCTATGATACAATAGCTTTGACCTTTTCTATATTCCCTGATAATAAATGCTTAGTAAGAAGGTCCATCTACATTTTCATGTGAGCCACATCCTGGTCATGTTTCTCTTTTCTTCGCTTCTGTTCTGCCGTTATGTCAATAGATACAGTAGAACTCGCTACCTCAGAGTCCCTGTTATGCCAAGCTCTATTCTGCTTTGTCATACGATCCAGCATGTCAGATGCCTCAAGAAAAGTAAGGTTCATGAATGACCCACTCGCAGCATTATCTACCACTGGCTTAGTCACCGAGTTCATTGGTCATCTGATGATTTGGGCACCGCATAAGCTTCTTCTTGAACCTCTCCCAAGTCTCATGGAGAGCTTCAGTTGGAAGCTGTCTGAAATTGCTTATCTCATCTCTCAATTGTGTCCTCTTGGATGGTGGAAAGAATCTTTCTAGGAAAACATCTTTCAGTTGCCTCCAATTGGTAATAGAGTTGGGAGTTAGCCCATTTAACAATAGAGTTGCTTCTCCATATAGAGATAATAGAAATAAGCACAGCCGGATTACATTTTGTCCACCCCCTAGATTGTCAAACGATGTGCATATTGAGATAAAATTAATCAGATGCATATTCGAATCGTCGCCTGCAAGTCCACCAAATAGCCCTTTGAGTTGCAATAGCTGGATCATAGTGCTAGTGATATTGAACTTGGCTTCAGGTGCTAAAGGCGGAGGAATAATAGCCCCCGTGGCACCAGCCCCATCCTAGTCATCATCATCATCATCAAAAGCAAACTGCACGGCTCTGCATTTGGGTCTCATTCTAGCATGGCGATCTCTATTGATATTCCTGTTCACAGGTGCAACCAAATTCTCTGCACGCCTTAGATTTAATTAGCTCATCATCACCCAGGTCTTCATCATCCGGATTGGGTACCCGACCTAGGTTATCAGCAGTCTGCTGATTTACTTGCGCAGCTACCAAAGCAGCTAATCTAGCCTGCTCCTGTTGAGCATCTATCCTTTTCGGGTCTCGTTGCACATCCATTCTACCAATGAGTTGTGGTTAAGGATTTATAGGTAATAATGGTTGACCCGATCTCCGCATATTTGGCATGCAATCCACTTAACCTGAACAAAACAAAAACAACAAACAATAAGTAAAATTTTGGGAATCTTTGACCAAAAGGTCGATTAACAAACATAACCTTAGTTGACAATCGTATTCCTTGGCAACGGTGCCAAAATTTGATACGCTCGAATTAAAACTCTCTTACGAGAATGTAAGTGGTCGCTGTCAAATATAGAACCCAACTAGGTTGGGTGTCGAATCCCACAGGGAATACTGTGTTACTAAGTATTGTAGTTGTTACTGGACTGTTGATCAGAGGTTCCTGAATAGGGGTTTTGGTTTAAATATGAAGTGATAGTTACAATATAATCATGAAACAATATGTGTATTAATATTTGATTACAGAGAATGACAAGTTAGGGTTATGTCCACCTTGTAGCTTTTACTTCTCTATTAACTATGAGTATTAAGGATTTATACATGGATGCACTTATAGAGAGATGTATTCTAATTCTAAATCCAAGTGTTTCTCAACCATCAAGGATTAATTCACTTTAGTTCTCTCGAATCCAAAGTGTACAACCTATCATACGAACTCTCCAAATCATCAATCCTATTAAGGCATTAACGTGTAAAACAGAGGTTGGAAACCCTATTTTCTTGTCACTACTCTCTTTTCCAAACATTAACTTTTCTATCGAACAAGTTTTGCTATAATGGCACATTTCCTATGTTTGCACCCATGAGAATTCAATCATAACAAAGAGAGTAATGATGGAAATTCAATCATAACAAAGAGAGTAATGATATAGTGAGTCAACACATCATAAATTCAAAAATCCATAGCAATAGAGAGTATATTACAAGGTTTTCATAACCCTAACAAATAATCTTAGCTACTCATGAACCTAAAGGAAATAACCATAAGAATGTTCATCATACCAAAGACTAGAAGATGATCTTAGTGACCACAAATTAGAGAAAGCAAGAGGAGAAAACGTTTTTCTCCCTCTCCCCCTAAGCTAAGTCGCCTTTTTCTTATTTCAAAAATAAAATCGATACCCTCTAAAAATTCAGCCATAAGGCTTTTAATAACATCCTTCTCTAATAAATTGCTACTGAGTCCTCAACTATTTAAAAAATATTGAGTGTGCCTGGGAAAACTTTCCCATATATCATATTCAGTCCAAAAGCTGCTTTTCTTTTATGTGAAGTTTCCTCTGCTATCCACAGGTCCCCAAAGTGCCGTGATCTTCCTCATTAGTACCTGAAAAGCATGCTAATCACATAGGTTAGCTCACTTAACTAAAAATAGACTAAAAGTGCAAGAATTATATATTTTATCCTCAAACTTAGCTAAAACATAGGTAAGTTATGGTGCTTAGACGTATAGATACACCCAAAATCACCACACTCAGTTTTGACCAGTGTGTTCATTCCAAGCATTTGAACCATAGATCCTTGGGTTCCAGAATTACAGACAATGCCATAATGATCAAGTACTTTGTTCAGCCAATATCCATAAGGCATGCCATGCTTTCCATTTTCCCAAGAACCACTTTATGAATATGTTCTATTATTAATGCAGGTAGATTAATGAACTCAAAGTAACTAAGGCATTCCTTCACATATAAATCAGTGGATGAGGCTGTGTTTCTCTTTTGTGACCTAGGCAGAATTACCTTGTTCATATAGTCAAAAATTAATTGAAACACATGTTTGAATAAGTTCCTATTCCCTACATCCACAAATTTTCCTTTGACTTTGTATGTGTTTGCTAAGAATTTTATTGAAGGCAGCTGCTTGGAGATAGTTCTCACCCCATATATAAGAACTTCCAAAATTCTTCCCAATGTTTCCTCATTCAGCTTGATTTTCTTTCCTTGGACCAGTACAGTCAGATTCATTACATCTTCTGATAATTCTAAAGTAAAATAGAATTCCCTGACTATCTCATCAAAAATAGCAGGAACAGGTTATTTATTAGATGTATCCAACCTTAATGTTTAACCAACTCAACTAATTCCACCATACCAGGTTCTGTTAGAACATTTGAATTAAAAATCCTTCCGGTTAACACCTTTTGATTCTTCAAGAACCTGTTTCTAACTTCCTTAGATATAACCTTACTTTTCTTCCCATTCCTTTTCTAGTATAAGTGATCACAAATTCTATTTTAGCTACTTTTCTCTTCTTGGGACCAGGTCCCTCAAGAGTTAGTTGCTTCTCAGTAAAACTTCAGACCATTTTCAAGAAATTCTTGGTGTTTTACTAACATTGATTTTCTTATGATCAACTATGCCCTTTCCTGGGCTATTTGACAATAATATGAGGTTTTTAGCAACCGAGGTTTCATCCATCACTACATCATCAGAATAGTTTTGAGGATTCAGGGATGATTCTTCACAACAGGTTGAATGATGAAGGAGTTATACTTTGGAATAGTAGGAGAATAAGGAGTTTTTTCATAAAGATTTAGAAGGGATTTTTCATAATGTTAAGCTCAGAATCCTTTGATGACATGAAAATAAAAGAGCTGCAACCATCAGGAAGGTTTTTTTCTTTGAAGGGATATTAGGATTTGGATTTTCCTTTTTGATAAGAGAACGAGTGGATACAACTATATTTAAAGGAACAATAAGAACATAAAAGGTTTTTCTGAGGGAACAAGATATGATCAATTTCACATTTTTAGGTGTCTCACCTTCCCTTTTAGAATAAGATAATTTTTTTTGATATAAGGACGGGGTGGACGCGGCTTTTTCTTGACAGAACAGACAAAATTTACACATACATGATACTAACCTGAGAGATAGGACCAGTTCCCTCTCTATTTTGAGTAAATCTTCAAGTTTGTTCTTGTCATATCTGTCCATCTCCAAAGTTATTCCCAAGGGTGTATACCTGTAAAGCTATGGTACTAAGTTAGAAAAACATGTACATAATTTACCTAGGATACTTTCATCCTGAATATAGCCACATTTTGGAAGGGAAGTTGATCTATCTATTGAGTCAGGTTGATTTAATCAATCCCAGCTATAGCTTGTTAGATTCATTACACCACATCATACCACAATTTATTCTGGAAATAGATCTGAGAAGAAACTCATAGACTTGAAATTCTTTAAATGTTTAGAGTTCTTTATGTGTTGCTTTTAACTTGCCAACCTCTTTCACATCTTTCGCACCTTTGTGAGCTCATCTTTGGGATAAGAATGCTGAAAAATCCATGAGATTTCTGACTTAGGCTCTTGTTTACACTCTTCCATCCAGATGTAAAGTTAGAATATTCAGGGAGATAAGAGGATATATACTTCTAGTTTGATCCTTTAAGATGAATTCCACTAGGACCAGATCCCTATGAAATCTTGACTAGACACTTCTTGGAATTCCTCTATTTGAGCTAATGTTTATGATTGAGATCTTGGATCATCATTCATTATTTTTCTTCTACATTATTAGGATCTTGACTATTACCATCAACTGTATGTAATTTTTGACCCTTTTTACCGATTCACATAAGACATTTTCACCATGAAGTGTCTCAGGAAAGAGAATACAATCAGACCTTCCATTTATAGCCTTGGGCAATTACATATCAGGTTTTTTCAGGTTGCAAACCCTTTCTCCCTCCTACACTTCCAATCATTTGTTAGACTTGGTAACCCATTTGAGTTTGAGTTCCCAGCATGAGGATAGAGGTGTAATTAAATCCTTCTTGGCCCATCTTGGTATAGAATTTCTTTTCACAATTTTCTGAGGCTTGAAACCCATAGAATGCGCATTCCCTTGCTGAATATATCTTGAACCATTCATTCTAGCTCTAATCTAGCTTTGATAATTTTCCTTTGTGTGCCCATCTATTCCAAAATGAGTACATAGAGACTTGTGGACCTTATGTTTAGCACCATGAGCAACCATCCTTTGAGATCCATAAAGTTAGGTTCCTTCTTGATAACCAAGACCCTTCCCATTATTAGCACATCGACTAGTTAAGTTAAAAAGGATCTGGGAGGATTTAGTCCATTGTAGGGATTTCTTAAGTTCTTTCCTCAGACGGACTAGGTCCCCCTCCAACTCCTCATTCTTCTAAAGTGCAGACATAAGATGCTCTTGGAAATCCTCTAATTTTTCTTCAAGCTCAACCTGAAACATTAATGATTCTTTCTTTTCTTTACTCTCAGAAGCATCTACTTTCTCCAATTGACTCACCAAGCTCAAATTTTTACATTTGAGCTTGGCAACCTGTTGCTCAGTTTTAGATATTTGGAGAGTCAAAGCTATCAATTCCAACTCCTGATCTTCTATCCTTTCTTCTAGAGAATTATTTTTCTCTTTATCACGAGCACTATTTGCTTTCTCCAGTTGATTAACTAAGCTTAAATTTCATATTTCAGCTTTGCAACCAGTTCCTCAGTTTTAGATATTTGGAGGGTTAGAGGTATAAACTCAAGCTCTTGACTTTCTGCCTTTTCTTCCAGAGCATTTTTCATTTGTCATTTCATACATGGAATCAATCAAAATATTGGCAAGTTTTTTTTTATTTTTTTTGGCATAGTATTTCTCTAAGTTTTCTTTAATGGCAGAAAGTGTTACCTTATTTTCTTCTTCATTTTCAGTGTTTACCATAATAGCAAATAAAGAATCAAAGGTTACTTTCTCATCCTCCACTTCTAGCATGTAAAGATCTTCTTTCTTCCCATCTTCCTCAAATTCACTAGAGAAATCTCCGCACATTGATAGAGCCTACCTTATTGCATAATCAACTATAGCTTTTTGTTTAATTTTACAGGGACCTAGTATATGTTCTTTCCTTTGTCACCACCAGTCTTGAGACATTCCCGATAGTATAATTTTTGAATTGGTTAATCCTTAATGAAGTGCTCAGGACTTCCACATTTGTGACAAACCTCCACAGTTTCTCTCTTTTTGTTGCTACTTCCACTTCTTTAAAACTGGATACTTTTGTTCATAACTTTCAAAATTATTTTTTTCCAAATAGGCAAAATTTGTGTTTTCTTCATTAGAGTCTAATTTTAATGCCCTCAGTGCCAGAGATTTCCCTTTTTTCCTTTTTTTTTCTCTTTTTCTTGTTGCTTCTTGAGTTTGTGAGTCTTTAAATTTCCAATAAGCTCATACATAGTAAAATTTTTCAGGTTCCTTGCCTTAGTAATAACATCTACTTTGCTTTCCTGGGATTTTGGCAAAACTCCAAGTATCTTTGTTGCTTGTATAATGGAACTACTTCTCTTAGGTAGTGTAGCTTATTTGTGATGGAAGTGAATCTTTATGCATTTTTGTATTGTCTTTCCTTCTTCATGGTGAAGGTTTTCATACTTGGTAGTCAGCATGTCAACTTTGGAATCCTTCACATCTGTAATTCTATCATGAGCTATTTTCAAGCAGTCCCAGATTTCTTTAGCATTTTCACATATAGAAATCCTATTGTATTCATCCGGCCCTATACCACAAACTAGCAATTTCTTGGCCTTGTAATATTTTTCAACTTTCTTTCTATTTTCATCATTGAACTCCCTTCTGTTTTTGAAAACTTTTCTTGTCAATTATCCTTCTTTGACTTCTTTAACAGGAACATAAGGACCATGAAGAATTATGTCCATCAATTCACTATCCCCAGCCATGATGAAGTCAAACATCCTTATTTTCCACCACCCATAGTACTGTCCATTAAATCTAGTTGGTCTAGTGGTTGATTTTCCATCTTCTAGATTAGGTTCTATGTTTTATAAGACACTCTAGGTGTGAACCTTTTAGAGTGAACCCACTCTGATACCAATTGTTGAACCCTTGGGGTTTGCACCACATAGTGAGGGACCAGGCCCCTCAAAGATAATCACAAGCAATCAAATAATAGAGTGTAGAAAAACTAAAAGCAGCGCAGGAAAGAAACAACACATAAGATTTAACATGGAAACCTCCTTACTCAAGGGAGGAAAAACCATGACTTGCTCTCACAAGAGCTAATGAATCCACTATAATCAACCTGTTGATTACATACTCGATTTCAGCCTAAATCTAGGCTCCTATCACTTGTAATTATCTACTACAAGCTCATCTTGGCATCTCTGCCGAGGACACTTTACACTTATTAACCCTAATCAATATAAAACTTAGGAAACTCTACCTAAGCACACTCCAGCAATGGCAAAATAAGAAATTACTCTTATAGCATGAGTAATTCTTCTACAAATCAACACTCAAGAACACTTACTCACTATTTAATCATACTACAAAGATAAGAATATGAGCAATGATTGAGCGATCTTGAAATGGAGTTTTTGCTGACTCTCTTAACTTTTTAGATTTGGGAAAAAATTATTTGATGAAGAATCCTTTTTTTCTTTTATAATTGGGTGATGATTAGGGATGAAATCTCATTGGACCAGGTATGCTATTCAGTATAAGCAGCACCTCTAAGTTTTTCACGTAGAAGGACAAAATTATGTAGATACGCGTGCTAGTTATACTATACTATGCACATCCAGGAACCTGGTCCCTTGAAGTTAGTTGCTCATCATCAAAACTACATATAGCAAGAATGCTTCAACTAATGGACGAGATAAAAAATTTCCATCAACTCTGGCAAAAATACAAGGAAAGGCTGCGTACGATACACCCTTGTGGTAGGACCCTTCCCTAGACATCACGCATAGCGATAGCTTTAGTGCACCAGGATGCCCTTTTTTAGTGGTCATCCCTTACATGAGGTATGGTAAAGGTTCAATGACAAGATCATGCAATGTTTGAACCATAAAGTATTGGAGATGGTACTCCTTCACATATTTTTAGGGCATTAGACAAATTTAATAAGAAGATCTTGGACAATGCATCAGGTGGTAATCTTGTGAAGTTGTCATATGATGTTGCAAAAAATATACTTAAGTAAGTTACTAAGAAAAATGGGGGATGGCATACTCAGAATTCCAAAGTAGCCATAGGGTCCTTGATGCATGTTATGTCAAAAAAGTGAAAATAAAGAAGGATGAAGAAAGGGATAAAAATATCGCTTAGGTGATGAACCAATTGGAGCTCCTCACTAAACATGTAATAGGAGCACCTACAAAAGCTATCAATGTCATGGCCCATCAAAGTGCCAAAGGTTATGATGAGTATGAAACCAAGGACTCGATGAAGAGATAAGGATTTTGGAAAATTATTGGGGGTTCTTGCCCTACCTATAAAAGGCAAGGAGGGAATCAAGATTGGAATGACCAAAATCGAGATGGTGATTGGCTTGATAGAGAAAGAGATAGAGATAATGATTGGAGGGACAAAGAGAGAGGTTATGATAGATATGTGGCCCCTCATGATCATGTCAAGGACAAAGAATCAAGCTCTGTGGACCAAATAAGTTCAAACTCGAGGATGTGCTTGTTAAAAATTTGATGCGGTTTGAAGATACCAACAAAATAGTAAGGGAGATGGAGAGAGACTTTTCTAAACTTAACTAAATGGTTGTTTCACATTTGGATTCCATTAAGAAATTGGAGATAAAAGCAGGGCAAATTTCTACTTAACTCAATGCTAGGCCAAATGGGGACTTACCTAATGACATAGTGGTAAATCCTAAAAATGAAGGCCATGTCTTGGAAATTGTTACTAGAAGTTGTAGAAATATTGGTGAGAATGTGATTGATGTTGAGGAAAAAGTTTCTAGATAGTAAAATTAATATGAAGAGGAAGAGGTTTGAATCACCAAGTGTTGGTGCTCCAAAGTCTCTTGAAGAGGGTAATGAGGAGCCAATGATAGTTGAAGAGAAGAGAGATAAGGAGGAAACTCCTACAGTGATTGATGATGATAAGAAAATGGGGAATGACCCTTAAAGAATTCCATTGAATACAACAAAAATTCCTCCACTCTTTCCTCAAAGTTTAAAAAAAAAGATGTCAAGCCCAAAAAGTTTCTTGCAAAGCTTAGCAACCTCTAAGTCAATATTCCACTATTAGAGGCTCTTCAAGAGATTTTGGGTTATGCTAAATCAATGAAGATCTTGATGTCTAAGAAGAGGCTTGTCTATGGTGAGACCATTGCAAATATGCCATATGTCAAATGCCATGCGGAGAAAAAGGAAGACCTGAGTGCTTTTACTATCCTTTACACCATTGGGGCCCACAAATTTAACAAAACATTATGTGATCTTGGTGCTAGCATAAATTTGATACCATATGTGATGTATCAAAAACTTGGGTTAGGTTCTCCTATACCCACTACCATGAGATTATTGATGGAGAATCGCTCAACTAAGAAACCGGTTGGAGTGATATATGATCTTTTGGTAAAAGTTGATAAATTCATTCTCCAGGTGAACTTTGTTGTGCTTGATTATGAAATTGACCACAAAATACCCATAATCCTTGGGAAAAATTTCTTGGAAATGGGAAGGGCACTAGTGGATATGGAACATAGAGAAATAACATTCTAGGTACATAGTAATGGAGTCTCATTTCGGGTATGCAAAGTTGAGAAACAACCAAGTGGGTTGCAAGTGTCCTTAGTTATTAATGTTATTGATGAAGAAGAGGAGGTTGGGTCATCTCAGCTTAACGACCCAACTTGAAGATTGAAGAATGTCGTGTTGTGATACTAAATTAGTTGTTGGATTGGAGGCAACCCATTAATGCCACAAAAGTGGCCCGTATTCTTCATATTTTGATTGCTAGAGTAGTTTTGATTTTATTTTTTATTAATCCACAAAAATGTGGCACTATAAAGTGTGTTTAAGGAATTGAGTAATGGAAAGTGTTATGGAATAGAGTGGAAAGCTGAACAACTAAAAATGGGAGCCTAAATCAGGCCTCGGTTACTGCGATCACAGTCACTTTGCGATTGTGATCGCGTTCACCACGTCATCATGATCACGGTTCTTGTGTTGTGATCGTGGTTTAGACAATAATAAGAGTAAATTAGTAACCCAAATATCTCACCCCACACTTCCTTTCAAATTACTCATATTTGCATTAATTTTTACTTATTTTAAGAGCATCCGGACGTGCATTGCATCCTCCCTACATTCCCTCATTAGGTATATGCTTTGATTTTCATTTTGTATGCTTGTGTGTGGACTTAGAATACATGTTTAGGGAAATGGCCTAAAATTATATATTGAATGCGTGATTGTGAGATTAATTAAGCTTGTTTGGTGTGTTATTCGTTGTTTTTGGTGAGTGCATGGTTGGGGAAGTCTTGAGGACCCAACATTTTGTAAAATGGGTAGTAATATTATGTGAACACCAAGTGTTGGTATAATTCCCAAATGAAATCCTTGTAAGTTTTTCCTTGTTTTAAGGGCATAATTGGGTCTTTATGATTTGTGTTCCATTTTCTTGGTGTCATTTATTGGTTATGAACACAAATTGGTATAGAAAATTAAATTTTTTTGACATGATCAGGCTTGGCCAACTTTCTTAGGTACCATAATCATGGTAACCATATCATGATCGCAGTAACCATATCCAGATTGTAGAAGTGCAATCGCAGTCCTGTGGCCCGTGATCGCAGCATCAGAGAGTTGTAAACCAGCCAGGTCCAAAACTTAGAAATATTACTTTAAGCCCAAATTTGATCAGGGAACCTTCTCTTTACCTTAATTATGTGACATAGCATAGTTTTCACATGGTGTTGTTGATAATTAATGCTTTTGTGTTGTTTTAAGGTTTACAAAGCTAAATATGCCAGACTATGACCAAACTGGCTTCATGGCCCCTGAGTTCCGAACTCTATACTATGCAAAAATTCCAAGAAAAAGATTCTCCCATATCGAGGCATATGTTTGGACAAGGTGATGGACAAGTTGCTAGCCTTTCATGACAGATTGGTGGCCATGGGGTAGAAATGTTTTTCCCCGAATCCATATCAAAAAAATTAACATTGGGCTAGGGAGTTCTACACAAACCTCAACATAGTATTCTTCCTTGACCCAATTGTAAGAATTCAGAGGAAGGAAGTCCACTACAGGGTCGATCAGATCAATGATATATATGGGTTACTGGATGCTGACATGACATAATTTGAGGCAAAGGGTTGTGAACCAAGGATCTGGCAAGTTGAGAAGCTGTGTCTTGGAAGAGAGTTCCTATGGCTTGCCACAAAGATAGGGATATCATTGCATGATTTCATGGTTGAGGCTTGGATCTTGTTAGCTGTCATCTATATTCAGGTTTTCCCATGCACTAATATGATCTATGTACTAGATATGCGAGCTTAAATGGTCGCGGTCATCTTAGACAAAATTCCTTTGAATAATGGGCGTATTGTGCTGTCAGACATGAGGCATTTTAGGAATAGAGGTGTATCCCAACTCATGTTTCCTTGCTTGATCACAGAACTACGCTAGGGAGCCAGTGTTGAGGACTACCTCGGGGACGCTTGGGTACACCTGAATAACCCCATTTACCCTTCTAAGATTCAGGGTGAGGGAACACTTGGAAATAGCTAGAAGAGGAAAATCGACTTGGGCAAGTTGATAGATGATGACATGGACTCATGCAGGACATCAATAGTATGGCCATTTGATGATATCTCGAGTGAGATGAGAGAAATCATGGAGGCTTTCCATGGGACTTGAAGGTCCTTCTACCACTTACCACGCTTATGTTGCAAAAAATAATTATGGGCGGTTTCGGTAGACCAGAAGGAGCGGAGGGCCACTAACTCTAGGCTTGAGAGGGCTGACTCATCCTTAGATAGTCATATAGAAAGCTATGGGATTCTCAATACAAGATGAGAAAAAGAGAGAGGAAAAGAGATAATTATTTCACTCATATGTTGAAGGGGGTGAATAGCCTGTGTGTCACAACCAAATTTTTCAGGTCATGATGCCGCCTACCATAACCCACCAGTAGGTAAGCCAATCCATAGTCCTGAATGGGTAATAACAGACTACTTAATAATATAAGGAAGAGAATATGGAATAAATGAAAATAAAGATCAACACACAATAAAACCCTAAAACCTAGTAGTATCAGTACAAGAACTTCAAATATAATAAAAGTACAAAAGAGAAATATCAAGAGAAAAACACTGATACAACTTATCTCAAAATATAACTTAGAGAATAGTCTAATACAAAAAAGAGAAATAAGTAATACTCCAAATGTCAAGAGCTCACTCTAAGTCTCCGAAACATGGATGCTACGCACGACGCACACATCAACGACAATAACCCGTACTATGATCAGCAGGCTGCGAAAGTGTAGTATGAGTACCAAATGAATGGTACTCAGTAACCAACTGCCTACTGAGTTCCAAAGATAAAGTAGATATATACAACATATAAATAGAATGGAAGCTACACCTAAGAGTTCAAAAATCATATAACAAGTCAATGAGAATAATAAGGGATAACTATTCTGTTCATGTCCAATAGACCCATATAATAAGACTAAGGAAGGATTAAGGTGAACTATCCTATTTCAACCACATTCAATAGATGTTAATACTATATCATACATCCCAGGGCAATACATGAATGAATATTTAAAGAAAGATACATAGCAATATACAAGGCCAAGAAACGAATATATAATAGGAACAAATGAAGGAAGGGATATATGGTAGTTCCATAGTTTCATATAGCTATATATATACATATATACATATAAAAATAAGGTCATCTTAAAACATAACCTATATCATCATATCCTTATTCTAAGACCTCATTATAATACTATCATGATTTAATACTATCATGCTTAGGATTCTTAATCCACATGGCTAGATATGAAATAATCGTGCATAATAATGCCATCATAAGATAGAAGAGGCTATAGACATACACCAAATATCAATATCGAATCAACGATCAATCTACAATAAGCTAGCCATAATAATGATCATAACAATAATAATAACGATATCAATAACAGTATGAATAGTTGGCTACTCCGAACAACTAAAAATGAGCCTATACATACCCCCACCACCCCAAGCTTAGAATGTTCAATAAACATGCAATAACACAAGGCATATTCTTCACTCATATCTATACAACTGTCCCATACCTGCTGATAGACATAGATGCATAATGGTGATAGGCGATGCGCTTGCAGGAATGAATGCAAGGTACATAATCAATATCACAATTTCATCGTCATAACCATCTCTATCATAACTACATCATCTTGTCCATCATCAGCTATATAAACCTCCTTCCTTATCGGGTATCAATATATAATCACAGTATCCTCTGGCCTTTCTGGGTATCAATATATAATCATAGTAACCTCTGGCCTTGTCAGGTATCAATATATCATCACAATATTCTCCGGCATTGTCGGGTATCAATATAATCATAAACATCAATACACATATATTTATAGATATATAATAGGTGCTCAGGATCAAAAGTTGGCTAAAAGGAGGGTAAATCAACAAGCTTATTGCCCAAAGTGATCTTCAGGACTAAATCATTATAAAAGTGTAGAAAGGGTCAAAATTTCCCATGACCGAAGTAAGTGATATGACCTCTGATTATTAGCCTAACCATTTCTTCACATAATCATTATTCACTAAATAGCCAATATCTAACACCTAGTCAAGATTCACCACTAGACCATAATCGCCAATTAACAAATGTTCATTTCTAACCATCATAATCTTAATAGTCATCATCTAGAAAAAGACCATTAGCCATCATTTATACACTTTGTTTATCTATCTACTAACATCTCTTATTATTTAGCATCATTAATACACAAATCCTTATTTAACAATTAATCGACATGTTAAACTTAGTCATCAATAGCAACTAATTTGCACCAATGCTAAACCTGTCATCATCATTAGCCACATATCATTCATGATCGCTAGCTACCATAGTATAAATAGACAAGGTTCATTAACTAGTACATTAGATTTCTAGCCATCAAGTACTACATTAACTTAATAGACAACTAGTTCGGCATAGCCTAACCATTATTCAAGAAGAACAGTCATAAGATAGTATTTTAGTCGGACTCACATCAATTACAAATATAAAAATCAAGAATGTATCAAATCTATGCATGTCATCACTAGTATTAATTCAGTGGAATAATAAGAGTACTACATCTTTCTCCATCCCATATGTAAGAAAAGTGTATTTAAATATATATATATATATATATATATATATATATATATATTATTAACTGTAACCGCATCCTTTAAAAGGATAAATACTTCTAGGATGTCCAACCAATATCATAACACAACCTTTGGCCCAATATGTGTCCAAAATAATTATAACATTATAACCATGGCCTTAGGCCCACATACATATATGAAGCTCGTATGAATAACCATGTATATAAACCATCTCATATTTACTAGCCTTAGCATGTCTATAATCATCTCACATATAAGAGGCATCTCACATCTAGGAGGTATAATATAAATAAGCATATAACACCTATAATATATCTCATATCTATAGGTCATACATCATGACTATGAGGATTGTCACCACTCTAGGAAAATTATCATATCTAAGAGAAATATCATCCCTATAGGCCCAAAATCATTATTAAGAGGTAAATAATCTCTAAGGACCCAACATCATGTATAAGAGAAAATAACATCTCCATGAGCCAAATAACGTCTAAGAGGAAATAGCATCTCTATGGGCCAAATATTAAGTCTAAGAAGAAATAGCATCTTTATGGGCCAAATATGAAGTCTAAGAGGAAATAGCATCTCTTTGGGCCAAAGGTAAAGTCTATGAGGAAATTGCTTCTCTATGGGCCAAATATCAAGTCTAAGAGGAAATAGAATCTCTATAGGCCAAATATCAAGTCTAAAAGGAAATAGCATCTCTATAGAGCAAGCATCATATTAAAAAGGAAGTAGCATATCGATAGGCCCAAATATCATTATTAAAAAGAAAGTAGCATCTCTATAGGCCCAAATATCATTATCTAGGAAAAAATACATCATCATTAAATAAGCCACAAAGTAACATTATACTAAGGTTTACTAACCTCGACTATGCCTAACATCTGGAGCTAAGTCCACATGGCTGACACAAGTCTTGACCTAAGTGGGCCGGATAATTCCACTTCTAATCCTCAATTTTCATAATTAGACACACTATGCCTAAACTAGGCTAAGATGTCTAGTTCAACTTCTAGATGTCAAGTAAGCCATACTCAAGCCTAGGATAGGAACTTCGACTAGAAAAAGGGCATTCAAGTCAACTCTACCCAAATTATGATTTAAATACCACCACACTAGCCCAATAATATTAACTATACTAATCATGCTTCCAATGCTAAAACCACATCCCAAATGTAGCATTATATCGTATCTATGCTACAAACTAATCCAAACTAGGGATTAGGCAAGAGGGTTCTAAAAGGTTATAAACATAATTTCTTACGACTCCAAACCCTCATTTAATGTCAAAACACCAATAATCAAGGTGAAGTTATTCTACTCATAATCAAACCTAACATTTATATTCACATGCCATATATAACACACATCATATTTGAAGAAGATTAAGTAGAAGCCTACCTCAAGGCTGAACCGCGAAAATTCAAATTATTCACCAATGTCCATCTTCACTTCACAATCCCAAAATTCTATCACACTATCAATATCATAATCTACTCATCAATACGAGTCTAATGATACCCATATTGCACTATTGTGCTTCTGATCCAAAAACGACATAAAAAACCCCAAGCAGGTCCCACGTATGGAAAATGCATTTCTGAGGTTAACCCAACATGATATCAGCTTATGAATCATCAAGGAACCATAAAACTCAAGAAATGGGTGAAAACAAAGTTAATTTTGCGCAAAAATCAAGCCCTAGGTGAATTTAGGATTTTGGGTCAAAAACCAAGAAATTCATAAATAAAGTGATGAAATCTTACCATAATCCGAGTGAAAATAATAATAATAGATGTTTAGCAAGCTCCCAAGTCACCCAAAATGATTAATTTTGAGTTATTATACTTATTTTAGGGTTTTTAGGTCTAAAGGATGAAAGGGGTATGCCCCAAATGCATCTTAAGTTGTATATATAGCTCCTATAGTTAAAGGGATGTCGCTATTGTGATCCTACGAGCCACGGTCGCGCTATCATGATTGCCATAAAATTTTCCATGATCGCGCTTGCTTCCCTAGGCACCAGATGACAACAAAATCAAAATCTTAATTTTGACCCTAGAAACTCATTCAGAATCTAAAGAACATGATCCAATAGTGAATTTTTTGAGTGCAAACCACATTTAAAATACATTGTAATCATCATAAATTACATCCGAGATCATTTAGGGAAAAAGTGGGGCCCACACCTATAGTTTCATTTTTCATAAAATCCACTCAATAGCCCAAAATAAGTTTGGAAGCCTTGGGACCTTAACCAAGCGTCCCCTAGCCTACATATTCCAAATGTGATGGAAAATTTAAAATTTCCACTTGAGATTATTTCAATCAAATTTGTATCCCATACCCATATTTCAATTTTCCAACTTTCTGGCCAATAGGTCAAAATGAGCTCGGGTGCATTGGGACCTAAACCAAAGGTCTACCTAGTCTAAAATCGATATTCTGAATCTGCTGGTATGGTTGGAATTTTCATTCAAGACTGTTTCATTAAAGTTTTTGCCTAGTGGCCATTTGGAGCGAACAAATACTTCAAAATAGGGAATTGGCTTTAAAAACCAGACGAACTACCCAGTAATTGAACCGTCGATCCCAACAAGTCATAAATGACTTGGGGCAGCTATGGATAAGCATAAATAGTGAATATAAGCAAAAATATAAAAAATAAGAAGGGTTTTTACAATATCCATTACTAAAAAGACTTTTGTCCCCGAAAGTCAACGGAGAGAAAGAATCTTAAAAGCTCAAAAGAATAAGGTACTGATAACACTCAACTTACAGGTTAATTTAAATGCAAGGTGGCCATCATCAATATATTTACCCAACTTTGGAGTTGGGGCCGAATCCACAAGGAACAATATGAGTAGCAATCAAGTTAATTCGAAATAATAGAAACAAGTTAAATTCAAACTAATATTACAAAAAGATAAAAATGGGGGAGACAAGTATCAACACTAGTGTTTCTTTATGGGTTTTTCTAGTATAAATTCGGGGCTATGAATAATTAGAGTTTTAACCATTAGGCACTATCTTGGGATTATGCATTACTAAGGGAATAACATGTAGCTGTTAGTAATCAACATCAATTTAGTAAATCAAATATGGGTAGGTTAGGTTTTATATTTTGATGCTAGTCTTACAATAAAACACAAAACTTTCACCCATTGATTCTTTTGAATACATAATAGATGTTTCAACATTTGGTAACCAAACCTCAATTTAGGCATCCAATTTCTAGGATGATACCCATGGTATAGTTAATTTCACAATCACCCTTATGTCTAAGATAGTGAAAATTTAGCAAACTACACACATAATTGACTATCATTGCTTTGGTCTGCACATCCTTCTTTCAAGGATGATGTGGATTCCTAAAGTTCAACTAAAACCCTTCTTTTGAAGATAGCCTTGAGATTTCTAGAGTTTGAAGCTTTCACTCATCAAACCCATGTGGGTATTTGGGGCTTTCACCCACAAATCCCAACCAAGTTAGCATAGAAATAATAAAAACCATAAGTATGAACTACCAAATAGAGGCTAATAATGACAACCCACACACACTTTAACCCCTATTAACATATAACCCCAAGAAGGAGATCTAGCTACACGTAAGATAAATAAGCATAGATATACCCATAATTTCCATTGAGATGACTTGTTGAAGATTAAGTGAATGTTACTTCAAACTTTGGACTCCCAGGAATTAACAATGAAAGTGAGCTATTCCTCCACTTAGAAGGTCTCTAATATATTCTTTACCCAAAATGTATAGAATATTTTCTTCTCGAAGTATGGAGGCTATGAATTCAAGAGTTAAACCTAAAATATTAAGGAAGATCCCAATTTTGATAACACTTAACTTATCCGTTAATTTGAGTGTGAGGCAGTTATTGTCAATATATTTACCCAACAAAGAGTCGAGGTCAAATTCAAGAGGAACAATGTGAGTGATGATTGATTAAATTCAAAATAAAAGTTGCTTGACGCTCAACTTACATGTCAATTTGAGTGCAAGGTGATCATTGTCAATATATTTACTCAACTAAGAGTCGGGGTCGAATCCACGAGGAAAAATATGAGTGACGATTGAGTAAATTCAAAATAAAAGTTGCTTGGTAGGGTTTAAACCTATGGTACAAGATTTTTTGGGGGGTTTTCAATGTTTTCTAATGTGAAAGTAATTCTTGGGCTTCTAAGGGACTAATTTCAGACTAAGAATAATTAGAGTATAATTAATTAAAATGATCTTGGGATTATGCTTTCCTAGGGAGAATTTATGAATGGGACCATGATAATTCGATGCAAATTCTAATCGTTGATGATGTGGTAGGCTAGGTTTAAGGTCTTTGAGGCTAGTTTCTTAAACAAAACCCCAAAGATGTCTCTTATTGACCCTTTCAAGTACCAAATGAGTGTGTCCATTAAAACCACCCAATATCACAATTGGGTATCTCTATTTCTAGGATGATATCCATGGTATAGTCAACCTCTTAATCACCCTTATGTCTAAGATAGAGAAAAATTGGCAAGACATACCCATAAATTATCTACTATTGCTTTGATTCCCATATCTCTCTTTCAAGGATGATGAGGGTTCCCAAAGTTCACCCAAACCCCTCTTTCAAGGATGGTTTATGCTTTCAAGAGCTTCAGATTTTCACCTATCCATTAGGGTATTTGGGACTTTCACCCTTAAATCCCAACCATTTTAACCAAGCAATAGTAGAACCCATCATCATCCAACTAGAGTCTACACAAATATATGACAACCCACACATAAACACAACATATTCTAGCATAATCCCAAGGGATAGAGCTAGCAAATCATAATGATAATAAGCAAAAATAAGCCAATATTTCCATAAGAAAATAAAGAGAGGGAAAACCACACTTTAGAATCCAATGAATCTTCAATGGGTAATACCAAATCTACACTTAAAAGTCATTCTAATGTCTTCGTAGCTCAAGATTAGTACAAATATATCTCCAAGATCCAAGAAATTAAAAAAACCCTAAACTAACGATGGGGGTTAGGGTTGTAGAATAATGGATGCCTCTAGAATAAATGGGTTTTGAGCCTTAAATAGGATTTGGGTCGACTAGTCAGATGACATTTCTACCCTTTGGCTATTTTCTTCCCTCACGCGATCACAGAAGATTGGTTGTGATCTCACTCACCGTGATCGCGGTTAGTCCATCACAATTGTAGTTGGTTCACTAGCTTGACTCGATGTGATCGCGATAACTGAGGGTCAGATCCTGATCCTACTTCAGCTTGTCCAGCTCTTGCTCTTCAACTTTATTTTTGATCCTTTTTAGCTCAAGTTTACTCCTTTTCTTCTCAGCACTTGTATGCCTGCAAAATATGTGAATTAGGATATTTAGCCCCAAATGTGTCTCTCTTTGAAATTAAAATAATAGTAGTGTGCACGAATGTTGAGTATAACTGAGTAGTAAATTCACCACTCATAAACACCCCCAACTTAAAGCTTTTCTTGTCCTCAAGCAACACTACCTTTTACCATTAGACAATGCACTTTTATACCTAAATTAGATGACCCAAATGATCATGATGACTTCAACTTGATTACTACAAAAATAGTTCTTCAAACATAGGCAAGACTATTTTCACGACACCCCTCAATATAACATATAATTTTCAAGGATTCAAAAGATTTCAAAGAGCAATCATGCAACTATCACTGATACTCAAGACATAACTTCTCTTTGACCTCAACTACATTATACTCTTTTTGTGTTATTTTTTGAGACATGACAAAATTACCCGCCTTTACTTGTTCACATGCCTCCTCATAAGAAAGAAAATTCCACACACCAAGCTAACACATATGCAACAAGGAATTTAAGTGCAAAAACTCTCTCCCTCATAAAGGAACTCTCGATGTTAATAAGTGTCATACCATTGTCTTGCCCCTATTTTCAATTGCCACTATAAAGAAAGTAAATGGTTGGAGATCTCAAAGGACTTTTTAAACTTGTAACGTAAATTTGGGTTAGGTAGGATATCATTTGGGACAACACAGCTACAACCTCCCTTGAATATCTTCGTCACACTATTTAATCCATCTTTTTGACTATGGGTCACTCCTCTTTGTTTTCTCTCTTTTTATATATGCCTACTTTTTTCTTCCATTGTTCACCCATTTTCTTCAATTTCTATATCATGCAATTTTCATACAATTCTTTCCTTTGTTGAAGCCTTGCTTTTCTAGTAATTTATTTTCAGTGCTTAGATACTTAGACATTTTACTAACAACTTTGTTGACCCATACTTACTTCCATCAATCTTCCCACCCTCCAACTTAGGCTTTTAGCCTCAAGTTGTATTTTCAAGTTGAAGGAGGGTACGGTTCAAAAGAGAGATAAAAAGAATGATTCGCAACTTGTAATGTGTTTGCCAAAGAAAGGTTCAAATGCTTAAAGCGGGTAACTAGGGCTTACATTTATGCATGGGTAGGTTTTTTTTTAGTCTAAATGGGATTCTAATGTCACAAAAATGGCCTAAGATCATTTCTCCAACCAAATACAATCAAATTAGCTTTGAAAGACTAATGAGGCAAGTTCTATATGTCACAAGTTATACATGAGACATAGCCAAATTAGCTCACTACACATGGCATGCCAATTAGCCAAGGAGGATCAATTTCCCCTCTGATTAGAGACAAAAATGGAGTATCTATTAATATTAACACATCAAAGTTTGTGGCATCACAAAAAAAGAAAGAGTTTTGTTACAAGGTAGCTCATGTCCATTCCCTTAATTTTTGAAAAGTTTTGGACTGAGGGGGTTGTTTGCTTTGTATTAGCACCATGGTCAATTCTCTAAACATGGCAACAACCAAAGCTTTAGTCTCACATTTGGCTTTCATATGGGCCACCATATGGCTACTCAGATTTTTGCCATAGGTATACAATGCGATACCAACTTTACATTGCCATAGGTTCTTAGACTACCCTAACATTTGTAACCTTGATGCCACAGGTACTTATAATTCCCCTACATCTATGGCTCAAAACACAAACACGACGCTTTTCTCTTAAGAATGATGTCACTCAATCAATCATAGGGAAAAACCCATCCAACATTTTTATTGAATTAAATAAAAAGCTAATAATTAAAATAATTAATTTCAAAAAATTTCCACGGTTCACGTCAACTAAGTTCAATTATTGCAAGCCAAAATAACACACAAGGGTAGGGCCACACCCCTAACTATAAGACTTGTAGTAACCTCACTACACATATTAAAAGCACAAGTAGGGTTAAAGGGCTCCCTGAAACCGCATTGATAACTATTTTGAAAGCTGGATAGAGAGGCGTGGTCGCACCCTGATTGGTGCGATCGTGGTGTCAAGATTGTGGCCGGTAGACCGCAATCGTGGTACATAAGGCCATCTGCTCCTCTATTTTGCCCTATTTTTCTGCATGACTGCTAAACTTCCAAACATGGTTTTCCCTTGTTTTTGGCTTTCAACCTGCCTCAAAGTACCTACAAAATATTAAAATTTTGTAATTTATTCAAAAGTAAAGATGCAACTATGAAAATGATGGGTTGCCTCTCATTAAGCGCTTGATTTAAAGTCATGGCATGACATCTTTTGCCTATCAAATTTATGTCTCCATTTGGAAGACTTGAAACAGCAGCCCAACTTTAGATCATCTTTGAGGCATTTTAGGAAAAGGTGTTGAAATAATGAGATATTTTTCTGTCTCTCCACTTTAAAGATTTAAACCTTTTACCCAACTTCACATCAAATTTTCTAATAGGCTCATTGGGAATTGGAGAGAGCATAAAAAAATCACTTGTTACTCACTGAATTTTGAATTTATTGGCCTTCAAGTGAGGGGCTTTATTTTTCCCTTTTTGGATGACAAACTCTAAAATGTAGGGATTTTTCTCCTCATCTCCATGATTCATCATTTGCTTGGGTGGTTCGACTTTCATCACATCCACCAAGCATAAAGTTGAAGAGTGGTTTGAGTGAGATCTTCTTCCTAATTTTGGAGTTATATACTTCTCGACATTCTTAACTCAAAATGGACAAGAGCCTTTACAAAGGATTTGCTTGGCTTGTTTTTTCGATTCTAGTGCCATTTCCTCAATCTTGGCATTATCTCTCATGATCGATTTGGTTGGTTAGGAAATCACTGAGGATTTATCAACTTTGAGATCATTTAGAAGAGTGGGCATACCTATGGTATTTGAAAAATTAGCCTCCATGCCCACTTCCTCTATCCTTTTGATTTCTTCTTTACATGCCCTCACGTCTTGATGCATAAGTTGTATATTATCCCCTATTGTTTCTATCTTATCCAAGATAACTTGACCATTTCTTCAATCCCATTTTCCTTGGCATGTTGTTCTTCATATTTCTCATCATAAGACCTATCACAATCATAAAAAGAACTAGCAATTGGGTTAGTAATAATGCTCAACATACATATTAATTTGAGTGCAAGGCAGTCGTTATCAATATATTTACCAAACTTTAAAGTCGGGGTTGAATCCACGAGTAACAATATGAGTGGCTATCAAATTAATTTGAAATGATAGTTACAAGTTAGATTCAAATAAATGATACAAAAATATAAAATGGAGAAGGTGAGTTCCTACACTAATGTTTCTTTTTGGGATTTTCTAGTATATATTTGGGGTTATGAATAATTAGAGTTTTAACAATTATGCACGGATATTGGGATTATGCATTAATAAGGGAGTGACATGTGGGAGTTAGTCATCAACATCGATTTAGTCAGTCAAATATGGGTAGGTTTGGTTATAGATTCGATGTTAGTCTTTCAACAAGCAACAAACTTTCACCCATTAATCCTTTCAAATACCAAATGGATGTGTTCAACAATTAGCAACCACAACCTCAATCAAGGCATCCCTATTTCTAGGATGACACCCAAGGCATAGTCAACCTCACTTTTACCCTTATTTCTAAGATAGTGAGAATTTAGCAAACTACATACGTAATTATCTATTATTGCTTTGGTTTCCACATCCCTCCTTTGAAGATGATATAGATTCCTAAACTTCACCCAAAACCCTTGTTTCAAAGATAGCCTTGGATTTCTTAGAGCTTGGAGCTTTCACCCATCAAGCCCGTGTGGGTATTTGGAGTTTTCAATCATCAAATCCCAACCAAAGTAGCATAGCAATAATAGAAACCATAAATATAAACTACCAAATAGACACTAACAATAACAACCTACACACACTTAGACCCCTATTCACACATAACTCCAAGAGGGAAATTTAGGTACACATAAGATAAATAAGCATATATATACCCATAATCTGCATTGAATTAATTTGTGGTAGATCTAAGCGAATGTTACTTCAAGCTTGGCTCTTCCACAATATCAACAATGGAAGTGAGCAAATCTTCCACTTGGAAAATCTCTAATGTATTTTTCACCCAAAATTTATACAATACTTTCTTCTCTAAAGTAGAGGCTACAAAGTCTCAAGCTAAACCTAAAGAAATTTGAGAAGAGGGAATATGATAAAATGAATCATCCTTCCAATTAGGATCAGCACATCCAATTATATTTTTGCCCTTGGGATGAACATTTCCACCAAGCCATAATCGCGCAAGTCAGGCTGTGACCGTGGCTATACGACCACTATTGACTTTCACGATCACAGTTGATTGACCATCTTGACTAACCGCGACCGTGTCCCATGGACTACGACCGTGGCTTGTGGACCACGACCTTGGTAACTGAGGCTGGTTCACTGTAGGCCTTTAGCTTTACTTTTTCTGCTCCTTTTTGATCATTTCAAGCTCCAATCCATATCACTTTATGTTTTTAACTCCTATACCTGCCACGAGAGGATATTAGTGCATTAAATCACAATTACCGTTTATTTACTCATTTGACACAAGGTAATGTGCACGAAAAATAAGTGCAAATGAGTGGTAAAATCACCACTCATCAATACCCCCAACTTAAGATCTTGCTTGTCCTCAAGGAACACTACCTCTTTACCATGAACCAGAATTATTTATTCCTATATTTATGCCTTAAATGCCACACCGACCTCAACTTGAGTCATAACCACAAGTAGCTCATCGCATTTATGCTAGGCTAATTTCTCAACATCCCTTATTATAAAATATAATATTCCAGGATACATCAGACTTTAAGGAATAATCAAGCAACAAAAACCAATACTTTAGAAGTGGCTCATTTTTTGACTAAAACAAAACCATACTCCACTTGCATTATTATTTGAGAGGTGACAAAAATCACTCACCTCAACTAATTTTTATGCCCATCTCACTAGAAAGAAAAGTTTCACACATCAAACTACCGAACAACTAACAAGGAATTTTAAGTGCAAGAGTCTCCCCTCACAAAAGAAATCTCAATGTAACAAGTGTCATGCCATAGGCTTGCCCCTATATTCAATCTCTACTACAAAGAAAGTAAATGGTTGGAGATCTCAAAGGACTTTCTAAACTTGTAACATAGGTTTGGAGTAGGGTAGAATATCATTTAGGGAACTAGGTTACACCCTACCTTGAACATCTACATCACACTTTACGACACTCCCCCATTCGACTAAGGGCCACTCTACTTTTTTTTTTCTCTTTTCTTATGCCAACTTTTTTCTTCCTTTGTTCACCATTTTTATTTCATTATATTTCGTTGCAATTTTCATGCAAAACTTTCCTTTGCTGGACTTCTTCCTATTTTATTCTTTTGCTTTTAAGGCTTAGGCACACTTGGCATTTCAATCACAACTTCGTGGCCCCATACTCACTTCCATCGATCTTTACCACCCCAAACTTAGGCTTTTAGCCTCATATTACATTTTCAAGTTCAAGGAGGGTATGGTTCTAAAGAAGGATAAAAGAATGGTCTACGGCTTGTAACATTTTAGCCAAAGAAAGGTTTAAAGGATCCAAGAAGGTACTAGGGATTACAATTATACATGGGTTGGATTTTTAGGCTAGAGTGGGTTCCAAAATCACAAAGAGGGCATAAGATCATTTCTCCAACCAAATACAATCAAAATTAGTTTTGAAAGACTAATGGGGCAAGTTCTAGATAACACAAGTATACAAGAGATGAATGTAATATTTCCACCACACATTGCATGTAAAATTCATTAAGGAAGCTCAAATGTCCCTCCCGATGGAAACAATCAAGGAGTATTTATCACTATTCACAAGTCAAAAATTTGTGAAACCACAAAAAGAGAAAAGGATTTGTTACAACATTGCTCACGTCCAGGATTTTTCAAAAATTTGACAGAGGGGGTTTCTTAATTTTCCATAGCACCATGCACAAATTGCTAACATATGGCGATGGCTACAACCAAAGCCTTAGTCTTACATCTTGGTTCATTCATGGGAGAGCTAACCATATGGCTACTTGGACTTCGCCAATGATGTACAATCTGATCCCAATCTTATAAAACAAATCAAAATGCCACAGGTACTCAGGCTTCACTTGCATTTTTTGACACTTATTTTATGGGTACTCAGAATTCCCCTGCATACTTGTACCAACATCACTAAGATCCATAATAAAATTTAAAGTATGTATAGAAAACTAAAACTAAAAATAAAAGAAAAGCATGATAATCCATAAAACTTGGGCATCATCCAGGTATCCAGGAATGTAGCATAAAAACATAAGAAACAATATCCACAACATCATCCAAAATAGTCATAAATAGAAATATCCTGTACCACAACCCAACATAATATAATTTTGCGGTCAACCCTATTGAAATAAACATAGTGACCTCACTACATGTGTAAGAAGGCAAGAGTAAAGGGGAATCCCTGTATCCACATCTCTAGCTATCTTCTTCTACTAACTTGACATCATCAGTTGACCACTCTGTAGCTGACTCATCCTCACTATCTAACCTTGGTGAAGGTAATGGTTGGTTAGGTTTGAGCACCTTGAAGATGCCTTTCACTCCATTTCATAGATTTTTGAAAAATTTATCTCTTTTTTTTCTCTCTTTACTATTTCATCATGTGAGTTTTTAGGGTCCCTGTGAGATTCAGTTAGGGCTGAATAAGCTCTCTCCAGTCTAGCCATTGTGGCACCCTACTTCTTCTATTCTACTATGTACTTATCATAATATGATTTTGTCACATACGAATGACGGGCATTGGAGGACTCTCCCGATCTTTGAGGCAGTCTAGATATAAGCTCTTTAATCCCCTGTATTTGAACAAATATATCATTGAAAGTGGTGGCTGGTGGGGTTTTGCAAGAGTTCGTGTCCTCATGGACTGATTTGCCTGAGTCCATCTTCCTCTTCTTACTCTGACCTGGTGCGCCTTTACCTCTGAATTTTAGTAGGCAGATGAGGGAGCTAGGGTGCACCTAAGTGTTTGTATCATAGGTTTCCACTCCTGCTCTCCTGCATGGCTCAGTGATAAAGGAAGAAAGAAGAAGATGAGTACCTACCTGGTTCTTAAAATGCTATCACTATGAGAGAGTATTCTTACCTACATTCAGAGCAATGCAAGATAAAATACAAGTGACCATGTGAGTTCTCAGTTCTGTAACAATAGTCATGTGTGTGCATGGAGAGACTCTGCTATAGATGATGTTCAGCCACAACCTGGCTTCAGCATTAAAGTCCTTCATCAAAATATCTCATTTAGTGGTGGCCCATGGGACTTCTTTTTCAAGGCATAAGATGTTGCTATCCAAGTCCCTGGCTCGCACCCCTTGGACAAAATTCCCCCATGTTAGCATTTGGGAGCCTGTATAGTGCATTAATTTGCTCTACTCCAAAGTTGACCAATTTACCCTAGATTTTTACTATTGGGTCATTGAGTGAAACTATGCAGAGGTTTGCGTAGAATTTATGCACCCATTGTTCATTTTCTAAGCAGGGTTTCGGGGTAAAACATGTCCACTGGATTATAGTGAGACTAACATGAAATTCTAGAAACTTTTCTTCTATCTTTTCTAAGATGATACCCCTTTCAAGGAGTAACTTTATTTTATGGAATTCTGCAAGATACTGGTGTCGGCATTCTAGGACATGAATCGTATTCTCCCATTTTTTAGTAGCTTAGAATCTGTAAATAGTGCAAATTAAGCCAATATTAATGCAAACACATCAAAAACATGCGAGAGCAAGCATATAAGATCATGTGGTAGCGTTATAGAGGGTTTTAGGGTCAGCAAAGGTTATGGAGAATTTTTACTTCCTATTAAAACATGCTCTCAGGTATGGCGATCACAGACTACTGACCGCGATCGCAGTAGCCGAGACCAATTTTGACAGGTTTTGCACATTGTTCGAATATCAATTTTAATCCCAACTCCTTATTCTAACCAGGTATAGCAATATTTTAAACAGTGAAGTTGAGCCTAGAACGTGTGATCAGCCCCAAATACAAAGGAATTGATCAAGGAATTCGTAGGGGAATTTAATCGAACACAAGGTATACATGGCAATTTAAGCGGGTTAAAGCACAGTTTTGGGTACTTAAAACTTCCATAATTCATGTGTACACCAACTAAAACAACCAACCACAGAACCATTTCAAAGTACGCATTTATTTGGTAGCTAAAAGCACTATTGTAGGCTGTATTCTACACTACAGGTTCTACGCATGCATTTATGTTCAAAACAAGAAGGTAAAGATGTACCACATACCACATAGAGGTACAAGTTGATTGAAATGATAATGGGATATGCCATAAAAAGACCAAAGTTAGGGAGAATTTAGAGAGAATTTGAGAGAGGAATTATGATGAAATGGGAGTCGGATGGTTACTTAAAGCTAATTAGACCATGGTCGCGGTCATTTTAACTGCGATCGCAATTACACAGGCTCTGTAATCACGGAGGCATGGGTTGTGGTTGCGGTAACTGAGACCAAATAATTGGGTTTTTTGCATTTCTTGCTTAGTCCAGGTTTCTGTTTCCACATGTCCCCTTTTTCAAATCCAATAGAAATTCCCCTTGGCACCCAAACTCTATGGGTTATGCATGCACAACATCAAAAATTTATTCTACTCTACCATATATAGAATAGAAAGGATACGTTCCACTTTTAGTAGCATAATGGGCTACCTCCCATTGAGCGCTTAGTTTAACATCATAGCCTGATACTTCTTCAATCCCCATTTGTGTCTCTACTTAGAGGATTTGAATTTCTTTCCCAATTTTTGATCATTACGTCTTTGAGTCACACTGGACAAATATAAGGGCATAGTGATGAATGTTCTATTATTCCACTTTGAATACTTGAACATTTTACCCAACTTTGCATCCATTTTGTGGTTCTATGGCTTGGGTAGAAGAGTGTGCATCAATAGGACATTCTTTGAATTTGGAGAGTTGAGTTCCTTGTCCATTGATGTGTGGGGCTCCATATGCTTTATTGGAATGTCTAATTCCAAAACATAAGAATGGAGTTCCTTCTCTCCAACTGTTATCATTAACTCGGGTAGATGGACTTTCGTCTAATCCAACAAGCATAATGTTGACAAGTGGTTGGAATGGGGCCCTTCTCTTAATTTGGGACTTGTATCCAACTCAGCATATTTGTTCCAAAATGAACTAGAGTCATCATTGAGATTTACAATCGATTCTTCTTTTGGCTCTAGCACCATTTCCTTTATTTGGGCTTCTTCTCCCTCAAATGAGTTGGATGGTTAGGAAGCCATTGAGGAATCTTCACTACCAAACTCTTCATCATAGATTGTTTTTTTTTCTTCATAAACCTCCTCTTGGGGAGTGGACAATGCAATGATGTTTGCAAGAATTATGTCCTTGCCCAATTCCCTTACATTTATAGTTGCACATTGGAACACCTCTTAGGATTTATGTAAGTCTTCAAGATTCTACCCCACTGTTTCCATTCGGTCTAAAATAGCAAGTAACCTTGGGTCCCATCTATTAGACTTGGTATGCTGCTCCTTCTTTCCTTTTTTATAAAACCTGTCAAGCTCATAAGGAGAACTAGCAACTCGGTTAGTATAATAGGGGGAGGGGGTATTTGGACACTCTTCCAAATGTCCTTGTAGATGTCCGCACATAAAGGCAACCATACTCCAATGGGATTGAGATGGTAAAATCTCTCCCCAAAGAGCATACTTATAATCTCTCCTGAAGTATGGTCCGTAACAAGACGAACATAGGGGGTAACGATATGACTTCCAATCATTAAACTCATATTTGTTAGGAAAAACCATCAAGAAAAGTAAAAATAAAATAAAATCTACCTACAAATAAAAATCACAAACAAATACTTACAAGCTTGAATTCAAGCAAGTAATTAAGGTTGCAAACTATCTCAACACGCCAAATTGTTCCCCGCCAATGGCGCCATTTTTGATAATGCTCAACTTACACGTCAATTTGAGTGCAAGGTGGTGGTTGTCAATATAATTACCCAACTTTGGAGTCGGGGTCAAATCTATGAGGAACAATGTGAGTGGAGATCAAATTAATTTGAAATGATAGCTACAAGTTAGATTCAAACAAATGGTACAAAAGGATAAAATGGGGGAGGTGAGTTCCTTCACTAATGTTTCTTTATGGGATTTTCTAGTATAAATTCAGGGCTACGAATAATTAGAGTTTTAACAATAATGCACGAATCTTGGGATTATGCATTACTAAGTGAATGACATGTGGGAGTTAGTCATCAACATTGATTTAGTAAGTCAAATATGGGTAGGTCTGGTTATAGAATTCGATGTTAGACTTTCAACAAAACACCAATGGATGTGTTCAACAATTAGCAACCACAACCTCAATCAAGGCATCCCTATTTTTAGGATGACACCTAAGGCATAGTAAACCTCACTTTCACCCTTATGTCTAAGATAGTGAGAATTAAGCCAACTACACACGTAATTGTCTATCATTGCTTTGGTTTCCACATCCCTCTTTCAAGGATGATATAGATTCCTAAACTTCACCCAAAACCCTTCTTTCGAATATAACCTTGGGTTTTTTTAGAGCTTGGAGCTTTCACCCATCAAGCCCATGTGGGTATTTAGAGTTTTCACTCATCAAATCCCAACCAAAGTAGCATAGCAATAATAGAACCCATAAACATGAACTACTAAATAGATGCCAACAATAACAACCCACACATACTTAGACCTCTATTCACACATAACCCCAGAGGGAAACTTAGCTACACATAAGATAAATAAGCATAATATACCCATGATCTCCATTGAATTAATTTATGATAGATCTATGGGAATGCTACTTCAAACTTGTCTCCTCCACAATATCAACAATGGAATTATGCAAATCTTCCACTTGGAAACTCTCCAATATATTCTTCACCCAAAATTTATACAATATTTTCTTCTCCAAAAATAGAGGCTAAAAAGTGTCAAGCTAAACTTAGGGAAATTGGGGAAGAGGGAATGTGATGGAATGAATCATCCTTCCAATCAGGGTTTGAGTCTTTTTGTTCAAATTAGAATCAGTACATGCAATTACAGTTTTGCCCTTGGACTGAAAATTTCCGCCAAGCCGCGATTGAGCAAGTCTGGCTGCAGCCACGGCTGCGCGACCACAATTGACTTCCGTGGTCGCGGATGATTGACCATCTTGACTGACTGCTACTGTGGTAACTGAGGCTAGTTTACTGCAGGTCTTCAGCTGCACTTTTTCTGCTCCTTTTTGATGATTTCAAGCTCCAATCTACATCTCTTTGTCTTTTCAACTTCATTACCTGCAACGAGTGGATATTAGTGCATTAAATCAAAATTATGGCTCATTTACTCATTTGAGACAAGGTAATGTACACGAAAAATAAGTGTGAATGAGTGTTAAAATCACCACTCATAAGTTAGAATAACGGAGGAAAGGGGCATTTGGACAATCACTCTAATGTCCATCACGACCACCACATAAAACGACCACCACATAAATAACATTCATACTCCCCAATAGGATCGAAATAGTGCACACATCTCTTTTCGAGGAGCATATCTACAATCTCGCAAAAGTAGGGTCTATCACAATATGGACATGGATAATCAGGATATGATTTCCAAATATTAAAATCATAGTAGTCCCGAGATACCATAGAGACAAGAAAGCAAAAATAAAAGCCTATCTGACAAAAGGAACAAAATAAATTTACAAGCAAATATTTACAAGTTTGACTCAAAGTAAGTAAGCTAAAATGCCAACTTCATATGCCAAATTATTCCCCAGAAACAGTGCCACTTTGATAACGCTAAACTTACACGTCAATTTGAGTGCAAGCCAGTCGTTGTCAATATATTTACCTAACTAAGAGTCGGGGTCGAATCCACAATGAACAATGTGAGTGACGATTGAGTATATTCAAAATAAAAGTTGCTTGGTAGGGTTCAAACCTATGGTACAAGATGGTTTGGGGTTTTTCAAAGTTTTCTAATGTGAAAGTAATTCTTAAGCTTCTAAGGGACTAATTTGAGACTAAGAATAATTAGAGTATAATCAATTAAAATGATCTTGGGATTATGCTTTCCTAGGGGCAAGTTATGAATGGGACCATGATAATTCGATGCAAATTTTAATCGTTGATGATGTGGTAGTCTAGGTTTAAGGTCTTTGAGGCTAGTTTTCTAACAAAACTCCAAAGATGTCACTCATTGAACCTTTCAAGTCCCAAACGAGTGTGTCAATTAAAACCACCCAATATCTCAATTGGGTATCCCTATTTCTAGGAGGATACCCATGGCATAGTCAACCTCCTAATCACCCTTATGTCTAAGATAGTGAAAAATTGGCAAGACATACCCATAAAATATCTACTATTACTTTGGTTTCCACATCCCTCTTTCAAGGATGATGAGGGTTCCTAACGTTCCCCCAAACCCCTCTTTCAAGGATGGTTTAAGCTTCCAAGAGCTTGAGATTTTCACCCTTCTAACCCATTTAGGTATTTGGGCTTTCACCTATAAATCCCAACCATTTCAACCAACCAATAGTAGAACTCATCATCAACCAACTAGAGTCTACGTAAATATATCATAACCCACACACAAATGCATCCTATTCTAGCATAATCCCAAGATGTAGATCTAGCAAATCATAATGAAAATAAGAACAAAGAAACCAATATTTCCATCAAAGTTATCCATAAGAAAATAAAGAGAGGGCAAACCACACTTTAGAATCCAATGAATCTTCAATGGGTGATGCCAAATCTACACTTAAAAGTCATTCTAATGTCTTCTTAGCTCAAGATTAGTACAAATTTATCACCAAACTCTAAGAAATTACAAGAAACCTAAACTAAGGATGGGAGGTAGGGTTGTAGAATAATGGATGCCCCTAGAATGAAGGGGTTTTGAGCCTTAAATGGGATTTGGGGTCAGCTGGTCAGAATGACGTTTTTGCCCTTAGGCTAATTTTTTCCCTCATGCGATCGTGAAAGATTGGTTGTGATTGCACTCACCGTGATCATGGTTAGTCCATTGTAATCACAGTTTGTTGACTAGCTTGACTTAGTGCGATTGTGTGCTAGCCCACGATCGTGTTAACTGAGGGTCAGATCCAGATCCTTCTTCAGCTTGTCCAGCTTTTGCACTTTAACTCACTTTTTGATCCCTTTTAGCTCAAGTTTGCTCCTTTTCTTCTCAGCACTTGTATACCTATGAAATATGGGAATTAGTACATTTAACCCCAAATATGTCTTATTTTTATATTGAAATCATAGTAGTGTGCACGAATGTTGAGTGTAAATGAGTGGTAAATTCACCACTTATCAGATATTGGGCCCGTGTTCTCCTAACTTGACTTCCCAGGTAATCTCAATGAAGAGAGAACACTTGCAAAGCATTTTGCCATAGGTATCCCTTTTTTAACTAGCACTCCCATTCTACTTTCAAACAGCCAAAATTCAACTTAACCGCTAACTGGCCTTAACTAAACAAAGAAAGTTGATGGACGCACATCTGAACCACAACACACTGATACCATCTCTATATCCTCATAAATCAACCAAGGCTCATCCAAATCAAATCCAACCTAAGTCTTGAGTAATGCCACAAAATCCAAATCCAAATATACACTCCCTTTACTATTTTATACCTGTTATCCACTCCAAGATAGGAAAAAAATCACTTGAGTCTTGCCCACGTAGTTTTATCATGGAGAACTCAAAAAACTGAAGCTGACCTGCTGAAAGTCCATATAGTAAACACGAGAATAAGCCCATAAGGCGATGTATGGGCACAAAAATAGAGATAATCAAGGTAATCTATGCCATTGCTACAACCAGCGGATGGAAGTCGAATTGAAATTCAAGGGATCAATGCATAACTACTCATCACTGAACATTCCGTTCCAGGATGTCTCATCAATCGAGAATGAAGACATACTGAATCCAACTCGAGTATATTACTAACATTAAGTAAATCATCCAAAATTCCCAAAGAAAACTTGAGACATAAGGTCAAAGCTGAAAAAACAATACTAGGTCCATGGGCTATCTTCAGAATACTTATCAACCACATTCCATTCGTAGTTAAAGATACCGAATAGGTAATCCATGGAATAGGCTCAACCAACCTATAAATGGAATCTGAACAATGACAAGTATAAAACAAAAGCTCTAATTTCAATACCAAGGCTGAATCACTCGATCCCAAATATCTAAACTAAAATTAAAAATGGATAGGCATTAATGCTTCAAGTTTATCACAACTTCCAAATCACCTTTCCAAGGCATCAAGTCAAAATTGAACCAATAAGCCTATATCATTACCAACCATTCAAATCGACTTTATTATAAAAATCTGACATATCTGAGATAAATCATGCCAAGCCATAGTTGAGACATATCTGAAGAACAAAAACCACCACAGGGATAACCATCAACAGAAACGAAAGTAACCAACTCTCTATTAGCTAGAGGGTATGAAATAAAGCCATAAAATAGGAATCATGCCAAAGAACAAATTACTGGCTGAAAATATATATAACCCACTCCATATCTGCCGAAGAGCAGGAATATTCAAACATACTCAAAAACTTCCCAAGGATGAAAACCACACCAATATTGTAAAAAACTCTAGCAACTATAAGAAATGCAACTTTAGCCAAAAACCAATCAATCTAACACTTAATCTCAGCAAATAATAGCCACAAGCACATATTTTGAAGAAGAATCACTCCACCATGCCTCACTAGGCCAAATGAATACTAAAATTGGGATTTCTTAAATCCACCAAAGTAGGACAACTATAACTCAATTTGATTATGAATTACATCATCGACGAAAAAAATACCAGTGTCGAAATCAAAGTCAATGTCAATACCACCACCAGAAAATCAAATAACTCAGGATAAAGAAATTCTAATTTTCCAACTTAAGAAGCAATAATAGGAAAAGCCACTGGCTCTAACCTTTTAACACCACTAGACAAAACCATGTCAGATCAAGAAAGGAGCATCGTATCTTCACACTAATAACAAGCGTAAACTATCTCAAAGGAATGAACCCAACAAATCTAAGATATAAATCCAGACATCTCAATCTCAAAACCAATATCAAGGGATGAAATAGTCACAACCGAAGAATGGGCCTCAAACTGGTCAATCTCATACACAATATATATAGAAAGGGATAGCAAAAGAGAAAACCTTCACAACTTAGGAGGCATGTTTAAGAGTCTTAAACTTAAGAACGAGCTATACAACCAAATCACTGACCCTAGAATCATATCAACACCACAAAAGTTTGAATTTTCTTTGGTTTCACAATAAATTCCCGAATAAATCTAATACAGTTAACCAAGAGAGAACACAGTCAACCTTGCCGTACTAGGGGAAAAAATCATCAAATCGGGATATTTACACTCAAGTAACTGAATAATATCATAAGAAAATAAAATTCTAACTAGATAACACTAGTCTATAAAGCTACCCAGCGAGGATCAAATTCATCTAATGACAACATTAAGTAATAATATCAAATAATATCAATAACCTCATGCAATCGTAGCAATAACAATAATAATATCAATATCAACATACTGAACACGTGGTACCAAAATAAACATCAATATCATGTACCACTCAAGGGCCATAATAAGGCCAATGTGCCAAGAAAAAAGGGGACTCAAACCCAAAAAAACTACACCGATAGTGCAAAATATCAATATGGATCTACTCCATCCACTACTAAAAGAAATAAACCACTGAGTAGTAACATAATCATAAATTCAATAATAAGGCATACAATGACCGATATCAATTTATTAAGGCATATAATCATCAATGGGTATGAAAACCCCAATAAACATAATAAGAGATAAATACGGGATATAAAATCACACCAATCATGGTGACATTCGTAATCACATGCATGACGAGCATAGCGAAAATAAATCTGAATAGGTCTAACTTGGAACGACCGACTGAATCATCAACTAAGGTGCTACACATACTATCTCTAACTAAAGATGACACTCCCTAGATTAGTAGTTGGTCTCTCTACAGTCGTATCAACTCATGAAGCACCAATATGAAGAGAACACAAATTAAACCCAAATGGCCGGCCAATTAACGCTGAGAGAAATCCTCAAAATTATGTTCATACTTCTAAAACCATAGGCTATCTCAAGAACTCTAGGCTAGCGGGGAATATATGCTAACTATAACTGATCATCTATCTCATACCTAGGGCATTCTCAAAACTAGTGTCTCATCACGACACAACAAAACTAAGATCCTGGAATACTTCAAGATACCGCCCCTCATAATCTAGAATGGTCGCCATAGCCCAAAGAACCATACCACACTCTGGAAGTCTGATGGGGACTCTGCCTACTATGATAATCACGACTAATCTATGAATTACTTATCGTATGGAATACTATCTGCGTAGAGCTGATGGGTTGTAGTTGAAGCTAAACTCTATTGAAAAAGGCCTCACTCTCGAATAAAATACCAATAGCACTATATTGATTGTATGACTCTTTCCTCTATTTCCATAAGTCATAATAGTTATGCTCTCTATGGTCCTCTCATAATCAAAATCCTAATGGAAGAAAGATTTAGCTACTATCTAGTGGTCTAACACCAAACAGAGTGACAATACTAATCCTCTAACACATCTATGCACCAATGTCCAACTCAAAAGGGTGTAACATAGAAAAATGCCTGGACCACACGAGAAATCCAATCTCATACTCAAAACTTATAAAAACCCTGATGAACACTAATAGACCCAATTCTTGTCTGAGAACTACTCGATGAATCAAACGTTATCCATAGCTGAGAGGGATCTACAACATGAATTGAATTCCCAATGTTGAACCTCAAAAGCTGAAGTAGTTACAAGCTTTACTGAAGCCGCAGCTGGCCCAAATCCTTTTTGGTTGCCGCTGAAGATCTTTGATATCCATCTTTAACTCTCTAGTTTGATATTATGCTGAAACTCTGAAAATACATGTTGAAGTCTCATCTGCATCTATCGACCATGTCACATCATACTTTGGGGATAAAATAGATGCAAAGAATATGTTTGAGGTTCATAGAAATGTAGGTACACGATAAGGAGTCAAGAAGTGGATTTTCTAAAATGTCACTATAGCCTCCCAAAGCAAGGTTATGGATATCTCTGCACCAATTTGCAGGACTCTACTAAACACTCAGCTTATGAACTAATACACTGATGAAACCTAGAATTTGATACCAATTTGTCATGACCCAATTTCTCAGGTTATGATGGCACCTATGATGACCCACCAGTAGGTAAGATAACTCGTATTTTGAAATGGCTAGTAACGGACTACTTAATAATATAAGAAAGAGAATAAGGAATAAATGAAAATAAAGAACACATGATAAAATCCTAAAACCTGGTGGTATCAATATAAGAACTTCTAATATAATAAGAGTACAAAAGTGAAATATCAATAGAAATACACTGATATAACTCATCTCCAAATATAACATAAAGAATAGTCTAATACATAAGAGAGAGATAAGTAATACTCCAAACATTTAGAGCTCACTCTAAGTATCTAAACCATTGTTGCTCCGCATGATTCCCATATCAACGACAATAACCTATACTATGATTTGCAGGCTGCAGAAGTATAGTACGAGTACTAAATGAATAGTACACAGTAGGTAACTACCAATCGAGTTCCAAATATAGAGTAGATACATGCAATATATAAAAAAATAAAAACTACACCAAAGAGTCCAAAAATCATATAACAAGTCAACGAGAAAAATAAGGGACAACTATTCTATTCATGTCCAATAGACCCATACAATAAGGCTAAGGAAGTATCAGGGTGAACTATCCTATTTAAGCCACATTCAATAGATGTCAATATAATACCATATATCCTAGGCCAATATATGAGTGAAGATACAAAGAAACGTATGTAGTAACATACAAGACCAAGAAACAAATATATAATATGAACAAATGAAGGAAGGAGCATATGGTAGTGCCATAGCTTTAGATAGCTATATATATATACATATAAACATGAGGCCATCTCAAAGCATAACCTAGATCATTCATATCCTTACTCTAAGACCTCATTATAATACTATCAGGATTTAATACTATCATGCTTAGGGTTTCTAATCCACATAGCTAGATATGAAATAATCGTGCATAATAATGCCATCATAAGATAGAAGAGGCCATAGACATACCTCTAATCTCGATACCAGATCAATGACCAATATGCCATAATCTAGTCATAATAATGATCATAATAATGTAATAACAATATCAATAATAGTGTGAATACCAGCTATGGACAACCAAATACCTAGCTGAGCCTATACGTACCCCCACCAACCCATGCTCGAAAGGTTTAATAATTATACAACAACATATGGCATATTTTTTACCCTTATCTATGCAATCATCCCATACCGACTAATAGACATAGGTAATACTTATGACAGGCAATGCATATGCAAGAATAAATGCAAGGTACACAATTAATATCACAATCTCATCATCATAACCATCACTATCATAACTGCCATCATCATTCCCATCATCAACATAATAAACCTCCGGCCTTGCTGGGTATCAATATATCATAACTGTATCCTTCGGCCTTGCCGAGTAACAAAGTATCATCACAGTATCCTCTGGGCTTGTCGAGTATCAATATATCATCACAGTATCCTTCAACCTTGTCGGGTATCAATATAATCATAAACATCAATACACATATATTTATAGATAAATAATAGGTGCACAGGCTCAAGATATGGCTAAAAAGAGGGTAAATCACCAAGCCTATTACCCAAAGTGATCTTTGGGAATAAATCATTATAAAAGTATAGAAAGGATTAAAATATTCCACGACCGAAGTAAGTGACAGGGTTGAATCATGGAGATGACCTCTGATTATTATCCTAACCATTTCTTCATGTCATCATTATTCACTAAATAGTCAAAATCTAGCACCAAGTCAAGATTCACCACTAGACCATAATCACCAATTAACAAATGTTTATTTCTAACCATCATAATCTCACTAGTCACCATCTAGCAAAAGACCACTAACCATTATTTAGACGCTTTGTTTATCTATCCACTAACATCTCTTATTATCTAGCATCATTAATACACAAATACTTATTTAATAACTAATCAACATCTTAAACTTAGTCATCAATAATAACTAATCTGCTCCAACACTAAACCTATCATCATCATTAGCTACATATCATCCATAATCGCTAGCTACCATATTTCTACTAGACAAGGTTCATTAACTAGTATGTTAGATTTCTAGCCATCAAGTATGATAGTCACTTAATAGACAACTAGTTCCCACATAACCTAAATCTTATTTAGGAAGAACATTCATTAGATTGATTTCAATTGGAATCATATCAATTATAGATGTAATAATGAAGAATGTACCAAATATATGCATGTCATCACCAGTATTTAATCAATAGAATAATAAGAGTCATACCACATCTTTCTCCATCTGATACCAGAGAGATATATATGTAAACATACATATATACATTTATTAACTATAACCACATCCTTTGCAAGGATAAACACTTCTTGGATGTCCAACCGATATCATAACACAACCTTTGGCTAAATATGTGTCTGAAATAATCATAACATCATAATCATGTCCTTAGGCCCACAAACATATCCAAAACTCATACAATAACCATGTATATAAACCATCTCATATTTATTAGTCGTAGCATGTCTATAATCATCTCACATATTGGAGGCATCTCACATCTAGGAGGCATAATATAAATAAGCATATAACATTAATAATATATCTCATATCTATAGGTCATACAACATAACAATGGGGAATATCACCTCTCTAGGCCAATTATCATATCTAAGATGAATATCATCTCTATAGGCCCAAAATCATTATTAAGAGGAAAATAATCTCTAAGGATCCAACGTCATGTCTAAGAGGAAATATCATATCTATAGGCCAAATATCAAGTCTAAAAGCAAATAGCATCCTTATGGGACAAATAATAAGTCTAAGAGGAAATAGCATCTCTATGGGCCAAATATGAAGTCAAAGAGGGGATAACATTTCTATGGGTCAAATATCAAGTCTAAGAGAAAACAACATCTCTATGTGACAAATATCAAGTCTAAGAGGAAATGACATCTATATGGGCCAAATATAAAGTCTAAGAGGAAATATCATCTCTATAGGCCAAACATCATATCAAAAAGGAAGTAGCATCTCTATAGGCACAAATATCATTATTATAAATGAAGTAGAATCTCTATAGGCCCAACTATCATTATGCAGGGAAAAATACATCATCATTCAATAAACCATGAAATAACCTTATATGCAGGTTTATGAACCTCAACTGCGTGTAACATCCGCAGCTAAGTCCACAAGGCTAACACAAGTCTTGGCCTAAGTGGGTAGAACAATTCCATTTCTAATCCTCAATTTCAATAATTAGACACACTATGCCTAAACTAGGCTAAGGTATCTAGTTCAACTTCTAGATGTCAAGTAAGCCATACTCAAGCCTAAGATAGGAACTTCGACTAGAACAAGGGCATTCACGTCAACTCTACTTAAATTGCTATTTCAATACCACCATACTAGCCCAATAAGATTAAATATACTAATCATGCTTCAAACACTAAAACCACATCCCAAACCTAGCATTATATCTTATCCATTCTATAAGTTAATCCAAACTAGGGATATGGAAATAGGGTCGTAAAAGGTTATAAACATACCATATTATAGGTATAAAACCCTTATCAAATCACCAAATGTCAATAATCAAGGCCAAGTTGTTCTACACATAATCAATCTTAACATTCATATTCACATGTCATATATAACACATATCATCTTCAAAGAAGAGTAGGTAGAAGCCTACCTCAAGGATGAACCACAAAACCTCAAATTATTCACCAACATCCATCTTCACTTCACAATTTCAAAATGCCATCACATTATCAAAATCATAATCTACTCATCAATACAAGTCTAATGATACCCATCTTTTACTATTGTGCTTCGGGACCAAAAATGACACCAAAAACTCCAAGAGGGTCCCACATAAAAAAATGCATTTCTAAGGTTAACCCAACATGACATCAAACTCATACATCATCAAGGAACCATAACCCTTAAGAAATTGGGAAAACAAGGCTAATTTTGGGCTAAAATCAAGCCCTAGGTATTCGGGTTTTGGGTCAAAAACCAAGAAATCCACAAATAAAGTGATGAAATCTTACTATAATCCGAGTAAAACCCATGATAATTGATGTTTAGAAAGCTCCCAAGTCACCCACAATGATAGATTTTGAGTTATTACACTCATTTTGGGGTTTCTAGGTCTAAAAGATAAAGGGGAAATGCCCCAAACACATCTTGGGGTCTATATATAGCCCCTACAGGTAAGGAGATATTGCTATCACAATCGTACAGGATGCGACCATGCTATCACGATCGCCATACAATTTATCGCGATTGCGATTGCTATTCTGGGCACTAGATGACAGCAAAATCAAAATCTTGATTTTGACTCTCAAAATTCATTCGTAATCCAAAGAACATGATACGATGGTGAATTTTGAGTGTAAACCATATTTCAAATCCGTTAGAATCATGAAAAATTTCATTTGAGATCATTTAGGAAAAAAGTGGGGCCCATACCTATAGTTTTATTTTCCATAAAATTCAGTCAATAGCCTAAAATATATTCAGAAGCCTTGGGACCTGAACCGAGGGTCCCCCTAGCTTAAAATTGACATTTTGGATGCAGCAGAGAAGTCATATTTTCCATCTGAGTTCTTTTCAACCAAATGTGAGTTCCACACCCGTATTCTGATTTTCCAACTTTCTAACTAATAGGTCGAAATGAGCTCGAGCATATTAGGACCCAAACCAAAGGTTTAAATAGCCTAAAATTGATATTTTAAATCTTCTGGCATAGCTAAAATTTGCATCCAAAATTATTTCATAGATGTTTTTGCCCGCTGGCTACTTGGAACCAGCGAAGATTTCAAAATAGGGAATTGGTTCTAAAAATCAAATGAACTACCCAATAATTGAAACATTAATATGAGAAAGTCATAAATAACTTAGGGAAACTATGGAGAAGCTCAATAGTAAAGATAAAAAAAATATGAAAAATGATTAGAAGGGCCATTTCATCGTAGAAGGTCCTAAAGACTAAAGAGAGACTTTCTTATCCTAGGGTAGATTCAGATAATGAGGTCCTAGCTACATGGTCAAATTTTTATGAAGCTAAGAATGATGCTGAGATTAAGAGCAACGAGAGTTCTTGATGTGGTTATAGTGAGCCTCTTTTACTATTTTTATACTTTATTGATATGCAGTGAGGACACTCTAAGCATTAGTTGGGGGTGGCCGTCTCTATATTTCATTTGATATTTATTTGGTTTATATTATATTGATATTTTTATATTTATTTGGATGATTTTATTTTTATTTGGGTTTTAATATTGGGCACCTCGATAGTTTCTAATAATTATGTCGGGCGAGCCTTTCCCTATGATAGATTGAGTAATGACAGTCTTAAGGGAAAATCATTATGTTTTTGGAATTTTGAGCTATAGATGTAGGGGAAGCCTGAGTACCCGTGGCATCATAGATTTGGGATTGCCCTTATTCATATGGTGGAGTCTGAGTACCCATATGGTTTGCCCTTGTGAGATCCTAAATGTGAGATAACAACTTGATTTGGTGTTAACAATACCCATTCTTGTGTGGTGAAATGCGAAGCAAGCATCCCCCTTCATCCAATTTTTTTTGTGAAAACCAAGGGCATGGACATGAATAATCTTGTAATAACTCCTTACCTCTTTTTGTGAATCCAAGATCTTTAGTTGGTAGTGTATGGTAAATAGCTCCTTTGATCTCTTTAGTTTGAGTCTGACACATTGTTGGATCAACTACATGGCTTAAAATCTCTTCTTCATCAACTTCATTTTATGGATTGGGAATATTCATGGTACTTGAAAGATTGACATCCTCACCCATTTCTTCTTTTTTTCACTTACCTTTCCAAATACCACCATGGATTAATGAAAGAGATGTATGTCCTCCCCCATTGTAGTAACCCATTCTAAGATAGCTAGAAGCATTGCTTCAATACCTTTATATCTGGTATATTATTCTTCCTTTGTAACATTGCGAGACCTATCAAATTTATAAGAAGAACTAGCATTTCTGTTAGCATAAGTAGGGAGGGGGAATTTGGACAATCACTCTAATGCCTATCTCAACCACCTCATAAAGAATAATCATACTCTAAATAGGATTGAGATGGTGCACACACCTCTTTTCGAGGAGCATATTAGAATATTGCCAAAAGTGAGGTCCACCATAATAAAGCCATAGATCATCAAGATAAGATTTGCAACCAACAAACTCACTTTCATTCCACGATGTAATAGTGACAAGTAGACAAAAAAAATCTACCTAACATAAGAAACAAAAGAAAACTACAAACACTTATTTACAAGTTTGAATCAATGCAATTAAGCTAAAATTCCAAACTAACTCAATATGCCAAATTATTTTCCAGCAACGGTGCCATTTTTTATAACTCCCAGATTATACTCTTAAATAGGGTAACAGATGTTATCAATATATTTATCAAACAAAAAGTCGGGATCGAATCCATAGGGAATAATGTAAGTGGCAATTGAGTAAGCTCAAAATGAAAGTAACTTGCTAAATTCAAACCTAAGATATAACTATTTGGAGTGTTTATTTGAAGGATTTCAAATTTCACAATTTATTATGTTAAGACTACTATTTCACAGCTAGAACAATTAAAGATAAGTCAAGTGTTGATAGAACTTGGGTTTATGCCTTCCTAGGTGTGGGTTCATTCATGGGTATTTGGTTAGTTATCCAAATTTAGTTAGAATTCATGGGTAGGCTTGATCTGGAGGTATTGGTATCAATATTTCAACAAAACATCAAATATCACAAATGGATTCTTTTGAACACCTCATAAGTGTAGCAATTTTACTAATCTATGGCCTCAGTTAACATTCTTATGTCTTAGAGTAGCTATTAAATGAAATGATTAAAGTTATTGTTCACTCTCATTCCTCACCCATATCCCCTCTTTCAAGGATGATATAGGTTCTAAGGTAATTAGGGTTTGCAACCCTCAATTCTTAGTTAAAATATTAAATGAATTAAAAACCCATATCAAATAGCTAATTAGGAGGATAAATAAACAACACTCATGCACTAATCACAACCTGTTCAAGCATAACCCCAAGATAAAGAATTAGCTACTCATTGATGATAGGCGAAATTACGCGCCTATATCAATATATTTTGCCCATATTTTAGCCTAGTTTCGAGAACTAATTATCTATTTCGTACACTTTTAGTCCTTTTTCCTGTAAATGAGCTAACAAATGTGATTAGGAAAGTTTCAGGTATAAATGATGCAAAATACAGCAATTTATGGCTTACTTGACGCAAAAGAAAGCTCACAAACGAGATGGAAAGGAGCTGGACGCATAAAGGACTAAATCTGCTGCATGGAAAATCTGTCCCGGGCTAAAACAGCATTTCTGAAGACTTTGGGACTTACAGACACAAAGCTGGATTTTTGCCATAATACATTAACCTAGTGCAATTAGGTTATGTGTTTCATCATTCTATTTGGATTATAATTTTGTAACCTTACCCTAGTACAATTGGGTCAAGGATTTCATTAGTATATTAGGATTTGGTTATTTATTTTATTAGTTTAGTAGGAGTAGGATAGGAGTATTATAAATACCCTATCATGTTAGAGATTTTAGGAAGAGAAGGGGAGACATTCTGACAATTCATTCATCTCCTTACAATTAAGACATCTTCCTACAACCCATTCTCAATTCTTCATTCTTCTACTCTTAAATTCCACAACAAGAGAATCGTTACTTGCTACGGAATCACTAAAACCACACGCCAAACACCTACTATTCACGCCATCCACCATGCAAAACGTGATATCCTTCGCATTCATGGGTAACTAAATCTCTTAGTTGGGGTTATGGAAGCCGAATGAGTTACTATCTATAGCTATGAGTTTGTGAGTTCAAGACAAGTATATTGCTTATATCATTATTCTCTTCATCTTAAATCTACATTCTTTGCGGTTCAAACACAAGAACACGCCATTCTAACATCTAACCTGTTCGAGAGAAAGGTTATTTGTCTAGAAAAGAAGACGCATAGACCAACGCCAGTCTAACATCTGACTTGTTCGAGAGAAAAGTTATTTGTCTGGAAAAGAGATAATGTCAAGGTAGTAGGACACCCTTTCCTATTAAAAAGCTAGTGCCGTACCTGGACTAACTTCTTGGAGAATTCGTACCGTTAGTCACGCTTTAAGCTCGAGAGAGTTAAAGTGAAATAGTCCTTGTTTAGGTCGAGAGACGCTTGGATTTACCATCGACTACAATTCTCTATAAGCAATTACATGTCAAGACTCTACACACTCATAGCCAATAGAGACGTATACCTCAGAAGGTGGACATAACCCCAACGCCTCAATTCTCATTGTTTACAACACACGTGACAATCTCTCTTTATTTTGCTATTTTCAGTTCTTACATTCTTGTTTTGGTTACATACTACAATCCCCCCTTTCCTACGAGACTTGCACTAAAAGTCTAGTAATTTCTCTTGCTTGTTGGCCAAGCTATTCTCTGTGGGATCGATACCCAACCCAGGTTGGGTTCTATATTTGCTAACGACCGCTTTACACTCCCACGAGAGCTGTAGATTGAGCGTTATCACTCATAGAGAGAGAGAGAGAGAAAGTAAAGAAATACCTAAATTCCCATCAAATTGATCCATAAAAAGTAAGAAAATGCAATATTCAAGCTTTAATTTCAATGAATCTTTAGTTAAAACTTCTAATTCTTCACTTGAATAACATTCCAACGTTTCGTAGCTCCAAAAATAGTACAATAATGTTCAATGGATGAAAAATAATGAAAATGAGCTAAAAACCTAGACCCCAATTCCACATTTGCTAAATATTATAAAAATACCACTTTGCTCTTGATATACTTAAGCAAATTCAAAGCAGATGGAGAATAGATGCAAAGAAGATGCTAAGCAGATGGGCTCTTTGATTTAACATTTGACCTCTCATTGACTTGAATGGCTTGCTCATCTTCCATTTTCAACCTTTACCTATACAAATGAGCATTGAGTATGAGATTAACATAAAGTCAATAGAAAAGAATAATAATTTAAGCTTAAAAGGAGCTATAAAATCATCAAATTGATGACTTACCAGTTGGTTAGTTTCTTGTTCACACAAAATTGTCCTATCAAAAAGACTAGTATAATAACAATCTTGTTCTACTAATATACAATTCCACTTTAGAACTAGGTGTTTCTTGTTTTGTAATATGAATGGACTTTCTATACTTGGGGATTTTCTAGTTCTCTGATATATGTATTTTGCTTCTTCGTGAATGACATACTTTATTTTTTAATAGTTGCTTGATTGGTTTTTTCTGTGAAAAATTTTAATTGCTCATATTATTCACTCATATCATTAGATCATTTGTATTCCATCATACTAGAAACTATTTTGATATGAAGTAATGCTAAGTGGGACAATAATGCACATATTTCTCTTATAGAGATATACAAGACATAGATAAAAAAGGGAAATAGATCGAACTCGCATTTTAATAAAGATGGATTGAGAAATATGGTGAGGATTTTAATAGGAAGAGCGGAAGAAACTATGCTAAAAGTTAATTGAAAAATAAGTGGGATAGCATTAAACAAGACTGGGCTCCTTTTAAGAAGATGATGAGAGAGGATACCGATTTAGGTTGGGATACCACAAAAAATACATTCATAGAAGATGACGATTGCTGGAAGAAAAAGATTAAGGTACATCTCTCACGTTATTCTATATTTATTTATTATTTCTATCATTGCTTTATTTACTTAAAGTAGTTTTGTTTATTTGTTGTTTCAGGTGGATTGTCGATATAGGAGGTTTAGGAATAGAGATCTTTCTTTCATATGTTATTGTTATGACGTATTATTTTTTGAAATTATTTCTAAGGGGAAAATAACACGCGTCGCAAATCAAGAACAAATTTCTGGAATTGGAGTAGATTTGGATGAAGAAAGAACAAATGATGTAGATGATTTTGACAAACAACACTTTATTAATCCCAATGATAAAGGGAGTAATGAAAGTGATGGCCTAACAGATATGGATGCTCTTATGTTTTCCAAGCCATCACTAAAAAGACAACTTTCAACTGACGATATTGGAACTAGGAGTCGAGTAAAAAAGATTAAGACAAAATATGCTAGAGAGAAATTGCACTCAATAGTTGAGTTAATGTTAAGCAAAAGTACTGCTACATCTTATGTTGTAAATAATCCCACTGTTGATAATTGCTTCCCAATTTGAAATGTACAACTATCCAGTGAACTTGTTTCTAAAGAAAGATGTTCATCAAATATTTCTTAAGATGACTACTGATGAAGTTCGAAAGTCTTGATTGAAGTATAATTATGAATTATACCTCCTTAAGAAAATGTGAAGAATGCATCTTTGATTTAAGTATTTTTATTGTTTGATGTTTGACCTTATGGTTGTACGCATGAGCTTTAGACATAGTGGTTGTATGGTCAACAGCTTTTTAAAATTGAGTTGAATTTATATGTATTGTTATATGTGTGTTTTTATTATTATACATATGTGTGTTCTGTTGACTGCCCCTTATTAGATCGAGAGTATGCAATGGGATATAAAATACATAGATTCATAGTACATCTTTCAAATTAAAATATATTGTGTACCATACTCTAATGATGTGAGGATTATAGGATTTTAATACCCTCATACTCTACTGATGTGAGGTGCTTTTTATTTTCAGTTAAATACAGGGTTTGGATATTAGCATATCTCCTAATTTAAGTAATCTCTTAGATGAAGAAGATAAAGAATTAAAAAAAAATGGCAAAGAGCAAAACGAGGAATGGATGACTTTGTGTCAACTAGTAGGTAAATATGTTTTGAGGTATTATGAAAAATACTTATGCAAGAAACCTCATTGTACATCAACGTTCTCCATACATATATTTATTCAAGAGATATTATGAGGAAATAAAATCCATTGTTATAAAAAATTTCGATTGAAGAAGGTGGTGTTTATTGATTTATCCAATGAATTAATAAAAAAATATGGGCTTAAACCAACTCGTAAAATTTCTACACAAAATATTAGGCATACTCTTGATGACTTGTGCAAATAAAATGAAAAATTGAATGATACAAGATATTTTTTAACATTTTGGAGAGACAATTCATAGATGCTTTTGTAGTGTTGTTTTAAACATCATTCTAAGCTTGCAAGAGATATCATTAGACCATATTTAAATTATAATGATGGTATAGGAGCTCATAATCCATGTAATGAACGATATATGTCTTTCTTTAAAGTAAGTTACACTTCCTTCGGATATATATTTTATTATAATTAATATTTAATTTCTCTCATGATTATTTGCTTAAGTTAAATTTATATTTGTATATACTTCTAAGGTTGCATTGGAGCACTTGATGACACCCATGTTAAATCTAGATTACCACAAGGTCAAGAAATATCGTATATTAAACATAAAGGTATTCCGACTCAAAATATTATTTATGTTGTAATCTTTAATGTGTGTTTTAAATTTGCATGGACTGAGTGAAAAGGATAGACTCATATAGTCGTATATCTCGTGAGGTTCTTTGTAGACAAGAACTCAACTTTCCATATTCATTGGGAAATAAATATTATATAGTTGATTCTGAATATTTACACATGAAGGAATACATGGCCTTACAGAGGAGATAATGTGAGATATCACCTTTTTGACTTTCGACGTGGTACAAAATGACAATTTTGGGAGCTAAAAGAACGCATTAAAAATTTTAATTATTTACACTCTTCTTGTAGAAACATAGTAGAGCCCACAATTGGTGTTTGAAAAGCAAGGTAGTCTATTTTAGGAGATATGCCTTATTATAACATTGACACTCAAAGAGATATCATAATTTCTACAATGGCCATTCATAATTACATTAGAAAGAAGTGCAATGTAGATGATGAATTTCAAATGACTAAGAATGAAAGATATATTCTATCGATTGATTCTAATGTAGGCCCAACTTCAAGGGCTAACAATGTAGATGGCGAAAATGTGAGTGAAGAAAGTAATTTATATTGGGTGGGACTTTGTGATATGATTGCTAATGATATTTGTAATGCTTAATAGTTGTATTAATTGAATATTTCTACTTTTTGTATTTATGGCAAACTTAATTCCAGCCATATTAGTACCTCTGTTTGTATGAAACTTCTAATCTATGAAATATAAATTTTTATATATTATTATCCTTATTTAACTTATTCTTTTAAATTTGAACAACTATTGTTGTACTAACACATGAATTTCTCTAAGAAAAAATAGTACTCACCAACCAAGATATATGAACAATACTCACTAAAGATATACAACTTCATGGACAATTAGTGAATGATGGATGATTAGTAAATGGTCCATCTATATTTTACGATGCAACATTCTTATTCGATAATGTTTCATAAGTGACATCGTCATTACTCAATCAACGAGTAATATTTTTTCAATTAAGAGTCATTTTATTAAACAAATTGTATTATTATGACTGACAGTTTATTCATTAATGTAATTACAATGATTAGTATCATATATATTTTTCTTGATAAGTTAAATTCATTTAACCCAAAAAAAAAGATTTTTAAACGCACAAATTTAATAGTCATTCATATATATATATATATATATATATATATATATATATATATATATATATATATATATATATATAATTATTTTATACTAAAATTGAATTAAAATATACGTTAATTTAAATTTGAATCATTTTAGAACTATAAATCTAATAATAATCAACTCTATATAATGTTAATAACTTTAAGGGTATTTTAGATATTTTAACAAAAAGAAAGTGCTTAACAATACTTGTTTTCAAATACATCAATAAATTTTTCAGCTTCAGTACTTTTATCTAAACACGTAACTGCTTATTTTTATAATAAGTTTCAACACTTTCAAAAGCACTTATAAAGTACTTTTTAAAAGCCACTTTTTTCATACTATCCAAATGGGCACTATATTGAATTTGTTGTTGTTGTTATTGTTGTAGATTAATGGTCTGTCAAAACAACCTCTCTACCCACAAATTTCACTTGTAGAATTATACAAGGTATTTTTTGTTGATCAATGATCTATGCATAAATGTCCTTTTAGTTTGTTCTTTTACTGTCACATAACCTGAATAATGATTGAATTCTATATGTGCTGGCTGACCAGGCAAATAAGTGAATTTTTCTCTTTTTCTATATTAGTAGAACACTAATAACTACCCACAAACAACAATGACAAGAAAAAATCACATAGCTCAAAAGATTCTCCTTCTGTATATGAAAACAATTCAAACACAAAAAAAAAAAAATTCAAGAATTATGTATAGTTACATGATCAAGATTTTTGAAGATTTTGAATATTTACCACATGGGGTTGAAATTTCTACCAAGAATAAGGTTGAAGTCAAAACAATACAGTGAAAAAAGCACAAAGATTGGATTTTTTTTTTAAGAATTATGTACATTTAGATGATCAAGATTTTTTGAAGATTTTGGATATTTGATCACATGGGATTGGAATGTATACCAACAATAAGGTTGAGGGGAAAAACAATATAGTGAAAATCCCAGAAAGACTTAAGTCCTTTCAAGAAAAAACACACAAACAATAAGCGATAAACGTGCGATGCACGTTCCATAGACTAGTATATTAAAAATGTGAACGATCTTAAAAATATTGTTTGAACCTTTTGTATTTTAATTAAAATGCTTAGCAATAGACAAAATTGTATTTTCACTATTTTTCTCAAATAATTATTAGTATAATATTTAAGAAATTGAAATGAATTAAAGTCCTTATTTAATCTAGGTAAGAAATTATAATATTTAACACTTCTAAATCAATTAAAACTTTAACTTATAAATGAAAAAGATTTTCTACTATTCTATTTAAATAATATTGTGATAAAACTTCACTAAGACTGTATTGCCGCTTCCTCTACAAATATAAACGTGAGGCACTTCTTTTACAAATTAAGAGTCATTTTATCAAACAAGTATCAAGTCTACATAATTCTTTTGTGGCATATTGAAACCAATTATTTAGTGGGACATTGATTTTGGTTTTTCCTTGAACATAATATAACAAAATTATTTGATACATTGTTAATTTTGGGGCCAGAATCTTTCCTTTTTTTTTTTTTTAAAATAATGTTGAACGCAATATATAATTTGGATAATATGTAGCACTAATTTTTTAAAGGCGACACAATATAACAATGGTTTGAGTTTACATAAATAACTACAGTTAATTATATGTTGATTTGTGAGTTGGTTAAAGATAAGTAGATGTTGGTGCAATATATCATAATAACTAAATTACAGTTGAAATCATAAAATAACAAGAATGAATAAATAAATATTCTTCAAGAAGAGACACGGATATCTCACACTCTTTAAGAAGAATCAAGCTCACTGCAACATAATCTACACCAATCGAGCAGTATCAATTCTTGACTTATCTCCTAAGGGATACAATAGCCTATCACGATATACAACTCAAGCAACTCCAAATTAGTTTGAGTCCAAAAATCCACCATAAGAACACCTTCCTTCAACATATAAAACTCTCTTTTGTGTAGTAAATATAGTTGGAGACTCAAAATATTTTCTTTATCTCAACTCTCTTTAACTACTCTTATCTCACTATAGTTGGATAGTCATTTGAGAATTAGTGGGGCAATTAATAGGAGACAATGACATTGTGGTTATATGAGTTACATCAAAACAATTAACCATATTTTTAACCATTCATACCGACTAACACCAAAAAATTATGTGGTGAGTTACAAGAATAATGACACCACTCTCTCTACTTTATGCCTCCTAATTGTCATGCACTTTAATATTTTTATTTTAATAATAAAATGCACCAACACTTTTGTAATACCCCGTACTTTTTCTAGCTTGAAAAGTTTCTCAAGAATGTTAGAATCTTTATTTGAAAGATGAATCCACTTTTATACATGTAATAATTTCAATATTTTCACTTTTTATCATGTGGGGAATCGAATAAGCTTTCCATCGATACCAAATTCATGCAAATCCAACACCCGGGTAAAGAGTTAGAGCCTTTTTAGTGAGACAGTATACACCTGAACCTTCAGCGCGTCGCAGAGATAGCTTAAATGGCAATTGTATATTTCCAGTTTTTCTCCACGATAGTGGTGCGTCGCGCCAAACTTCCATGTCACAAACAAGGTGGCAACGCGATAGCTCCGCGTCACACCACCGTGCAATTTCTCATTTGTCACTTTCCAGTGACTTGGCGTGATAGTGGCGTGTCTCGCCAAGGATGAAAATTGGAAAATTTTTTCAGAAATTAAATATGTGTCCTAGAGTTAAAAGGGTCAATTTCTCTACCCTATATAAGCTCAAAAACACTGATTTGAGCCTCCATTACACCAAAATATACTCTATTCTCTCAAAATCCTCTCAAGAACACATTAGGGTTTTTCATAAAAGATTCAAGTTCAAGAATTTCCACCGTCAATCTTCATGAAATCACACCCCAAGTATGCATAGTGTTCATTCATGGACTCCTTTCATCCTTGAAGTTCAAGAATCTCTTTTCAAATTCAAGTGTATGTATTTTTGTATGAATTCCATGTTGGGTTTGTGTTGCTCATGTTGATAATGACCGATTGAGTTTTAATCCATGTTTAGTAAAAAATTTCATGTGGAATTGACTAGTAAAGATGTTGATTCATGTAAACCTAGGATTAAAACCCTTGGATGATGAAATTAGATATGAATCATGATGTTTAATTGTTGTATAATGTTGTTTACATATATTATGCCTACCATGTGTTTGATTAAATGCCTATACGAAGGAAAAGTGCCTAACGAGAATGATATTATGAAATCCCCATGTTTGTACAAGTTTATGCATATCACATGTTTGATGAAGTGCTTCAATATATGAATTATGAATTGTGTTGTTGGTCATGTGTTCACGTAAGTCATACTATGTCAGTTTCTTTCTATAGAGTCTTAGGGGTACTTGTACCTGCCAATTTAGCTGTGTGCCTAGATCCATGTCAGGTTTTCAAGATACTCTCAGTCAAGCTATGATCCATAGAACTCAGTCAGTCATGTGACTCTGAAAAACATAGTAATCTCAAAAATCTCAGTGATCTCAGTACTCAGTAATCTCAGCAACCTCAGTATTCCCAGTCAATATCAGTAATTCAGTACTCTCAGTCAGTCCTCAGAACTCAGTACATTCCATCAGTCAATGGATCTCAGTAAATTCAGTTTAGCTCTGCTAAACAATACCATTAGAATTAGCTCAGTTCAGTTAATCAGCTTAGTTCAGTTAATCAGTTTAGTGTCTTTCGGATGGGAGTAGGATTCAGCACCAAGCGAGCCTAGGGATGGGGACTCACCTGCTAGATAGGACTGAGATCCCTAGAAGCAATTCCTAAGTTCCAAAACTACGTAGCTAGTATAGGTACGAGATGTCACCCATTAGATAGGACAGACATACTCAGGGATTACCTGTTGGCATATTTAAATGTATAGGACTGATCCTAGGGGTTACCCACTAGATTAGGACTGACTCCACAACAGTTATTTTTATCAGTGGCGCGGTACTGATACCCTTCCAACTGGGATCACAGGTTGGACCCCAGTTAGCTTAGTATGGGGCATGTCGGTTAGATGAATACATCCCACAGTTTTAGTTACAGAATTAGAACTGTCAAATACAGTCAATTCAGCTCAGTAGTATAGATTTAGGACTGTCAGATATAGTCAATCCTTATCATTATAAATAGACCTCGGGATCACCCACCAAACATGACTGATCTCAACTATGGTCAATTAGTATCAATATCATCAGATGTAGAGATCACCCGCTAGATAGAACTGATCTCAGATTTAGTTACTCACTTAGATACAGTACGAAACTCAGCTAGTTCCATCAAATTCAAGACTGTCAGATACTGTTACTCATGTTATCAGTTATATCAGTTATTAAAACTTATATTATTAGTATTCAGCTTCAGGACTGTCAGATACAGTCAACCAAACCAGTTCTTCATAATCAGAATTATTAGACACAATTATCCATGTATTAATAACATAGTATCACTCCCTCAGTATTTAGTAATACAGTATTAGTTTCTCACTCATCAGTGACTCAGATATCAATGTCAGTAGACTCAGTAGTTAGAACTCAGTATTTAGTCCTATCATGATCTCAGTTACAGTTATATATACATGTATGTATTCTTACATTTATGTTAGTCAGTCAGTTAGAATTGTTCATGCATATGAACCTATTGCATTCAACCTACCTCACTTGCATACCAGTACATTCAAAATACTAACTCATTTGTGCTATGGTTTCTTATACCATAGGTTTAGAAGCACAAGCTCCAGAGAATCAGTAGCATCCCAGTTTAGTGATTAGAGTTAGCAGTAAGTACTCATCATTTGAGGACATAATGATCACATTACTATTTTAGTTTTTAATTTATTTTAGTAGTTGGAGTTAGTTGGGATATGTCCCATCAACTCCTTATTCAGACAGTTTAATGGCTTTCAGACTACAATATGTTTAGGCAATTATCTCAGTTGTTTTGGTATTTTTATACCTTATTTTTTAGTTAAGTACTAGTATTGAACCTATTGGCCTTTCAGTTCATATTTTTGTATTTATGATACCATTACTATTAGTCAGTGCTCAGCTTACAGATATCAGTCATAGGTTAGCTTATGGTCTTTTGGGATCATGGGAATCGTGTAGCATTCCAGGTACCAGATTTGGAATGTTACAAACTTCGTATCAGAGCTTTAGGTTAAATAGTGTCCTAGGAAGTCTGAAAAGCTGCATCTAGTAGAGTCTTGTACATGCGTATGTTTTGGACCACACTTTTATGCAGGAGGTTATGAGGTGTTTTAGGAACAGTTTCTCTTCTTTCAGTATTCATGTCATGCCAGTGAGCATAGGGTCAAAGTTAAACTCTCAATCTAATCCATTTCTCCCTTAATTCTACAGAACATGCCTCCTAAAAAAAGAAACAGGAATCAGTTAGCCCTTCAGCCCGAAGAACCTTTGGGCAAACATATTTCTCAGGCGGAGTTTAGGGCTGCATTCACTACTCTTGCTCAGTCAGCTGCTACTCATAATGAACGACCAACTATCGTTTCAACCAACCCAGTGGTCAATTCAGCTGCTGCCAGGATTTGGGACTTCACCCGAATGAACCCTTCATTTTTTCTTGGGTTTAAGTCAGATAAGGACCCTCAGGAATTCTTAGATCAGGTTCATAAGGTGACTGACATCATGAGGATGACTACTGTTGAGAGTGTTGAACTAGCTGCATATCATTTGCTGCATGTTGTTTACACTTGGTTCATGTAGTGGAAGTCAAAAAGGGCAAAAATGCAGGGTCAGTTGAGTAGGAAGATGTAAGACCACATAAAGTTCCTTCGTAGTTTGAGCCTTAGAGTATGTCAAGTGAAGTATAATTCTGGCCCTAAAAGATTGAGGAGAGACTTCCCAAGTGATTGGTGTTTAAAACATATAGAGTTTTCTCAAATTTGACCTTTTGTCGTGTAGAGAATTGAATTAGAGTTCCAACGATACCAATTTTGTCCAAATCTAGTATTAGGGTATGAAGTTATGGCCATTTTACCAAGAGTTGTCGAAACCGCCCAGGTGCGACGAACGATCTGACGAACCATCAAGTCTATGATGGACCATCGCTCGGCCTATCGAAACCAAGGCAGTAACTCCCTTTTCTAGCCCAAGTGCGACGGCCAAGACGACGGACCGTCAAGGATGCGATGGACCATTGCTGAGACCATCGTATTAAGGCAGTGTGGCCTCACCCTGGCCATCATGTGACGGATGATCTGACAGACCATCAAACTTGCGATGAACCGTTGCTCTGACCATTGCATCGAGGCAATGTGTCCCATTCCTAGCCAATGTGCGATGAATGACTCGATGGACCGTTGGACTTACGACAGACCATCAGACATGCGACGGACCATCGCTTCAATCGTCACAGCCCCCGTTCAGTATTTTAACTCATTTTAACAAGGGGATTTTGGGTATTTTCCCTTTTAACCCTCATATATATTTCAAATGAACTTGATAGTCTCATTATCTCCCAAAACATCCAAAGGCTAGGGTTTCTCCCTCAAGAGCAAATCTAAAAACCTTCTCCAAGAAATCTAAGAACTCACCATAGATACAATAAATTGAGTTGAGATTTGAGTTCCCCAAGTTCAAGGGTTGCAAGAAACCTCTCTCAAGAGTAAGAAGAAGAGTTTACAACAAGCTTGTTCATCCAATTTCATAATCTAAGGTATGTGGGGTTTTGAACAAGGGTAATCCTTTCATCCTTGTGCCCAAAGACTTATTTAAACTATGTTTTTCTGCAATTTATAAGATTTTACATGAAATTGAATTAGGTTTTTCACCCATTGTTATTGGTTGCAAGCTTTTGATGTTTCCCATGAATTGAGAGTCTACTGACATGATTTTTACATGTTTTCTTGAGAAATTGTAGCTGGGTCTATACCCCATGATTTTAATCATTGAGAAGTTAATAGTTGAAATGTTTGAGATATTGAAGTATATGAATATGTTGAGATTTTGAGATAAATTACTAAAATTTTCAGATTTCTACATGAGTTATGAATCTATATGCTATCTATTATGCTTTTGATGAGTTTTAACTTGAGATTGAATTATAGGTTATTAAGCCCTACTTGAGACTTGAGATTTTATGAACTCTTGTGCTATAAGCACCCATGATTTGAGTATTATCAGATTATTGAAAAATGTTTTAACCTAATGGTCATTGAATTTTGAAATCCACTCTACTGCATGAGATTACCGATTTGATTATTGGGTTTGTGGTGAACCATGAAATTATTTCTAAAAGTGGATTTTTATGAGATGAGCACAAATAATCTAAAGGGAGTAGTATTTAGCACCGAGTGGGTAAGTTACTACGGTTTCTTACCCCAAAACTATGTGGCACCGTAGGTTGGGCCTGAGGCCAAGTTTATGATTATCATTGGGCCTAAGGCCGAGTTGATATTGGGCCCAGGGGTGAGTTTATTTAGTGATCACTGGAACTATATTATACTCCTTGGCAAGAGTATGATGCCTCTCCCCAATGTGAGGTCTCTTCCTTAGGAGGACAGAACTTTGGACTCCATGTAGCTCGCATGATTTATGTCGGTTAAGAGAAACTCCCTAAACTAAAGTATTTTTCCATTGAGATAAGATATTTTCCTTTAAAACTAAAATACTTTCCCTTGATATGAGTATTTTTCCCTAAAGCTTGAAATAAGATATTTTCCTAACATGAATGAAATGCCTTCAAGTATGTTCCAAAG